>NW_007580571.1:1975-9847 GCF_000690725.1 Stegastes partitus | reverse complement strand
AAAACAGTTCTAGGTTGAGTTAAAAAAGGTGAAACAGTTCATGATAGAATAAGTGGAGGTTAAAAAGAAGTTCATTGAGTATACTTCTGGTGAAAATGTTGTTTACAGGATGTATTACTACATGATTATATGATTGTAATGTGATTGTTCTTGACTGGATACACCTGTGATATGTGTTCTGAGATATGCCAGTCACTAATAGAGTGAGACGTCAGACGGTACGAGTAACATGAAGCAACACAGACGTGGAGACTAAGTGTTTTTGTAATCATTTCAACAGGAATAAAGAATTAATGTGCTACACAAAGAAGCGACCACAGCATCATTCTTAAAAGTGTAACAATAACAGCTGAACATTCAACCATTGGTGTTGTTGCACTGACTCAAGCATTTTGTTTGTAAAATTGATGCGCATATGCTAAAACTTTTTTATTTTTCCTCATCGAAACTATCCTTTTTAACAATTTCTCAAATATGCAATATACACACTTTTTCCCTTTGGCTAAACAATTTCAGTTGAAGGTCTCTTCTAACATCTCAATTGTTTAGTTGATCCAGAATTGTAAATGTTCAATTTTCCATTTAATTTCTCAACTCTCCAAGACTTTGTCAATGTTGACATTTTTAAAAAAGCAACTACGAATTGGACCTTGATGTGAGATTGCTTTTTTGTTTCCATACTCAGTCAACCTAAAGTTCGATCTAACCTGCATTTGTGGCTCGTGGTTGATCGGTTGTTTAAGTTTTGCTTGTATTACATTTGCCTTCATGTTTTCTCGTTACTGCAGCTCTCAGTAAAATCTAGTTAGCTTTATGACATGTGCTCTTATTCATATTTGATTTCAGGTTTTTGTTTACTCTTGATCCTATCAAACAGTATCTGCAATGATTATGAGAATTTCTGCATTCAGGTTGTTAAGAAGATGCACCACATAAAGTTTGTGTATTATAACTTCACAATTCTGTTTACAGTGACAACAACAGATTCTATTCCCTGGGTGAATGAAGAAAAACATGAAAACTTTGGCATAGCAAGAAACAGCTGCGTTATCACCTGTAGGTCCATATTAAGGTTTGCACCCATTCAGCTACAGCCAAATACCAAAGCTACAGGATGAAATGACAAGCTTAGCTAAAACTGAAAAGTATTTAAATATATGAACCTCAGATACTGTATATATGATCCTCAGACAAATAATGTAGCATAGTTATGGTTGCTTTTCACAGATCCACTGCAGAGAAGTTGTACATGAAGTATCATTCCAACTAGCTCTCTCATCATGTCTGATTTGTGCACAGTCCTCTTCACCCCAATCTGGACTTCCACCACCGTTGTCAGGCTGGAGAATTATTACACAGTTTATTTTTGACAAAGGAATCAGAATAGAAACACAAACACAAGCAAGAACAGATGGTTTTAATGGGAACATTAAATTTCTTGTTTCCTGATATTTTTATAGTACCAATGACTATGTATGTGTAACACCCATCCCATGTAGCTAATGTATTAACACTCTCGTTAATGTGGTGGTAGTACTACAGGTGGGGCCCTGGGTACGATTACTACCTGTAACACAACAATCTGCCAGTAACTAGTGACTTTTAAGTTGACGTAGGAACTGAATTCTGTCACATTAACTTAAAAGCTGCAGCAGCCCAAGGTGAGAGATGCTGCAGATTAAATGCATGTGTAATTACACCTTCACAAAAATACAGCAGTTCAGTTTGTTAGGTTGGTTATGTAGCAGTTGGTAGACATTGAAAGGTAACAAAACTATAATGGACTTTAATCTCTCTCTTGACAAATGTGAATTGAAAAATGTCTGGATATATTGTGACATCGATTTAATAAACAATTCAATAAACAAAGATTGAGTAGTTTTTTTTCATCAGGTCACAGCACAGGATTTCTTTCCACATACATTTTTAGGATGTGAAAAATATCCACCATCATTACTCTGAGCTGTAACTGCAGATTCTTCACACTTACCTGGATTTTTTCCAGAAGAAACACTGATCTGCTCGTTGGAAGAGTCAGAAAACATGACGTTGCTCAAGTTTCTCAAATAAAACCAAGATATTGTGTGTTACGAACGCTTTCAGATGTCTGAAGAGTGTGTGCACTGCTACTGAGGGAGTGTGTGTTCTATTTTCTCCTGCCTTTAGAATGAAAACACTGACTGTGGCATCACAATGAGGGGATTCTAAACAGCCAAGACTATGCAATTTAGTTTAAAAATAATAATAATAACAATAATAATCCAAACAGGAACCATTTATTTTCAGATATTTTTCCATACATTGATTGTATATCCATCTTGTAGAAGAGGTCAGCTGATGAACGGAAGCCCATGTGGAGAGTTTATTCCTTGTTCTTCCTCCACAACGATTAGTCTCAGCTACCTGCTGTTTACTAGATCACTCACTGGTTCTCCATAAAGTCTCTTCTAGCTGACAGATGATATGGTTTAAAGTGATTGTCTGTGTTATGAACCGCAAACATCAGTGTTGTTGAGTCCATTACATCAGTACACAGTTTGTGATCTTTGTGACACCTGAGGAACAACTCAGTGAGCACACATACGTCACCATCATGTCTCCTCAAGAACACCACATCTCTTTTTGCACACTCTGTGTTTTATATAACTCTACGTCTTTTTTTTTCTGTTTGTCTTTGATTTTGGCAAATGGCAAATCAATTCTGTTGATATTATTTCACTTCTGTGTCTGTTGTACTACAGCACTGAGTTCACGCTGCTGTCTGTTTTCTCTCTCCTCTCACCTCAACTGGTTGAGGCTGATGGTCTGAAGCTTGCCCTGCCGCTGGTTGCTTCCTGTTAAAGGGAGTTTATGCTCAAGAGCTTGCTGAGAGGGAATCATTGAATTATTGGATTTGTCGGGTTTCTCCCTACATTGTAAAGTCTTGACTTTATGTGAAATTCAATTGAATTCAGTGTCATTTGTACAGCATCAATTCACAGCATATGTCATCTCATAGCACTTCACATCATAAAGTGAAGACTCTTCTCTGCTTCTCCACAGTGTGGAATCAATGTAATACTTCACTGCTGTATTTACATTTACAAGTGTTTTGTTCAGTCAATTTTACTGGCTTTGTGAGAGCAAGGACACATATCTAAACTATCCACCTCCTCATGAAGACTTTATCGATGTTTCCTCTTCTGCACACTTGCCCCAACTTTAGGTAAAAGGTTGTTGTCAGATTCCATGTACATTTGAAAAATAAGTGGCAACAGTTCAGTTCAGATCAGTTCAAACCCGAATATACACGCTGCAGCTGACCAGTTCAGGGATCCCACAATGCTTCTGAAGGTTGGTCCAAGATGTCATTCAAATGCTAGGCTGCAACTGCTCTCCAAATTTTAAGTCTTTCAGAACAACTGAATTAGCTTGTAGGCAACCAGTGTCTTGAACATTGCAAAGTTTGGTTTTCTTTGCGAACTAGAGCAGAAAAAAATGTGTTTAGTACTTTCTCACAGCAGGCATTTTGACTCATTGTGGCAGGGAAGGTACAGGTGTAACCGACAAGGGCAGTCCAGTGGTCAACAGACAAGGAACTGCTGAGGACATCTAGTGGACAGGTGAGGCATGACCTGCTCTGCATGGCAAAGTATGCAATACAGGGAGGATGCATCTTAGTTGAAATCTATCTTTGCCTCATATGTGTCTCTCAGACAGACAGAACAAGATGTATTGTCCGGCTAGAACCTTGTAAATTGCAATGGCACTCATAATTTCTGCATCAGCTGGTGACAGATGAGAAAAATCACAGTGGAACAATACTGTAGAGAGATAGAGAGTCTTGGGCTAAACAGAGAGCATGATGGTGAATATGACAGCATCCCTGGGCCAAAAACAGCAAAGCCAAAAAGCCATGTCTGTGCAATACACATAAGGAAGGTTCACGTTGCTACACACCAGCAATGTGTAGCATTACATTTAAAATGGTCCAAGGCAAATGAGGTTTTCATATGTGGTATTTAAAACCACATATGTAATATTAAACATCACTGACAAATTCTGTACATACTAATTAAACCACAACTCTCTGTAAGTTAAGATTTATTCATTGATGATTTAGTACTGAGCTGTGTCCAGGTCAATATAAATGTAACAATAAACAATACACAAAGATTGCTGTACTTTATCATTTTATTTTATTTTTATGAAATATTTAACTTTTTGTTTGCAGGAGACCCCTAGAAACTGCTTAGTACCTCACTGAGAGACCTGCAGATATATAAAGTTCAGACTTTGAAGTACAAACCAATAAATCTGGTGAGAAATTTTAATTTTAACTTTAAACCCCCCAGCGGAACTTTAATTTAAAGCCTGAATTTCCCTTCAAACATTGTATTAATGAGCCTATTTGCAATGAATATACTGTATATCAGGTTCTCAACCTTTCTGCTGCCAAGGTCCCCCTGTGTCCAATGAAAAATTAAATTTATATTTATATTTTTCTTAAAAATGTTCACAGACATCTCAAGGCCCCCTGGCAGCTCTCTGTGGCCCCCTAGTGGGCCGTGGCCCCAATGTTGAGAACCACTGCCTTATGGGCTGTGGTTTTTCAGCTGGTAAAGGATTATAGAAACTAAGAAAAAAAAAACCCAAATGATTAAAGGGCCTCCTACTGGTTTGCAGTAGGGGAAGAATTGTTGCGTGTGGGTGGGTCGTGTGTGTGAGGGAGCTGTGTCTACCGTTCAAAGTCTCAGTGTTTCTCTTGTTATTTTTTCTCCTACAACACCCCTCTCCCTCTTTGTAACTGAGCATCTTGCTGCAAGAGTTTTTCTTTGAATCTTTGGTGCTGTTTTCAGCAGAACTGAAAGGGAAAATCACTCCTATTATTTTAAAGCAGAGTTAATCAAAGCTTGTCATATAGTTGAAAGTCAGCAGCAAACAAAGTGCAAATACAAGCACCCATTTGACTAAGATGGCAATCCAGCTTCAAAACACAGAGCCACAAAGTCAAACTAGAAAAAATGGAAAGGAAGTACATACTTAAGACTACAATGTAGGGTGTATGGTGTTACAAGAAGAAGAATGTTAGATATTTAGTGAACTTAGTGGATTTTGTTGTAACTTATATATCAATATTAACACTCAGTTTTCTCTGTGGCTGCTTTGTTTGCAATATTTTCTTGCATGTGTATGTTTGTGTTGCTGTATTTGTGGCGTTTGTTTGATTGGTTGTTTGAGTTTTGCTTGCGCTACATTTGACTTCATGTTCTCTCGTTATTGCAGCCCTCAGTTAAATCTGTGCTTAACTTTATGACGTGTTCTTATTCATATTTGATTCCATCTTTCTGTTGACTCTTTTTGTTTATTTCCATTTGTGTCTGATATATGTTTGTGTTTTTCTACTTTCCTGTGTGCTTTCACAGAGCCCAGCTACTGACACTGTTCTTGAAGGCTGAGTTTGTTCCCAATGGAACACAAAGAAAGAGAATCCATTTAATCTAATCAAACTGTTTCCACAATGATCATAAGAACTTCTACATCATCAGCTGTGTGCGTTCAGGTTGCTAAGATGATGCATCGCATGAAGTTTGTCGATTATAACTGCACATCTTTGTTTAGTGGCATTAAAACACACAGCTCAACAGGATTGCAGATATAATGTATTCTTTCAGCTGATAATCTGTATTACTGTCCATCTTCCTTTGTAAACTTAAGTCTTATGTCTCTATGAGGAAGTACGTTGGCTCAACTTCTGTTGTTTTAAATGTACTGTTCTATAAATAACAGTCAGTTCACTTGATTACTATGTGAAGTGCCCTAAGATGAATTAATAAATAAAACTGAAGTGAACTTAATCATTGCAATATACAGCCTCTGAATATCAACGCAGGTTCTTGAAGGAAACAAAGGGGAAAATCTTTGTTTTTACTGGAGTTAGATGATTCTTTTTAAAATAATGCACAGACAGACACATATACACACAAGTATACATACTTATATACTCAGTATATGCAAGGTCTGAAACTCAAGAACAGGCTTCACACAGACAGCCATACAAGTACAAGAATCTACACTCACACATACACAAGCTTCTATAATGAGTTTAAAAGGAGGAAGTAGCACTTTTAACACAATCTTATTTTCTGTTGTCTCTTCTTGGCAGTGACAAACGAATTAGGCACTTGCTAACCACACCTTTGTGGACTCTCTTTTTAACTCCACTGATATTTATCAGCTCTTTTGAAGTCTTTATGCCACTTCCTTAATGAAAAGAAACTGTTTGATTCTCAAGAGGGTCATTTCATCTCAAATCAATTGATATCATGGAAAGTATTTGTTATATTAAGCTAAATGTCACAGATAACATTTTAAATAGCCATGGTTTAGGACAAAACATTCCAAGCAAGTCAGACATAGTTGGACAGAAGGCTCTGATGATTTGAGATGGAATGATCCATAATCATAACAGTGTACTGACTAAATAGTGTTGCAATACATAGACAAGTTTGTCTATCAGAGCAAGGCCCAATAACAGTTCTACCAACATGAATGTCACCTTACATTCAGGAACCGCATCTAATTTTTTATTATGGTTTATTCTTCCTATGCCAATGATTTTAGAAAAATGAACACTTTGGCATAGGAAGAAACAGCTGCGTTATCACTTGTAGGTCCATATCAAGGTTGCACCCATTCAGCTACAGCCAAATACCAAAGCTACAGGATATAGCTTTTATATTTAAACAGATGACTTCAGATATATATGATCCTCAGACAAATAATGCAGCATAGTTATGGTTGTTTTTCGCAGATCCACTGCAGAGAAGATGTACATGAAATATCATTCCAATGAGCGTTCTCATGTCTGATTTGTGCACAGTCCTCTTCACCAAACTGTGGATGTCCACCACCGTTGTCAGGCTGGTTGTTCCCCCAATAACTGGCAGATCAGTGAACAACAGAATTATTTTTGACAAAGGAATCAGAATAGAAATACATACACAACTAAGAACAGATGGTTTTAATGGGACCATGAAATGTCTTGTTTCCTAATATTTTTATAGTACCAATGACTATGTATGTTTAAAATCAGCTGCTTTGGATGATGAATCCACTGAGAATTATGACTCAACACTGCAGCTCTTTCCCATAAAATGCGTACATGTGAAATATGATGTCAGTTTAGGAGGAGTTAGTTCCCCTTATGTCACAAAAAAACTAGAAAGTACATTTTTAAGATTTAGCCCAGGTAGCATGACTTCATCCACTGATGCATAAGTTCATCAATGAGGTTATTTCTGTTTTGATTGTGAGAAACACCTGCTGTGGGTTCAAAAATTGATAAATTGTAGTCATGAAAACACAATAGTTGTGTATGTGAATTAATTAATGCTGAATCAAAGTAAAGA
The DNA here is from genome assembly GCF_000690725.1 of Stegastes partitus. Classification (NCBI taxonomy): domain Eukaryota; kingdom Metazoa; phylum Chordata; class Actinopteri; family Pomacentridae; genus Stegastes; species Stegastes partitus. The sequence goes on along the minus strand of NW_007580571.1, from coordinate 2,456 downwards.
CTTACCTCAGAGTCAGAGGAGTTCCATCTACCCATGTCCAGGTGCCCTCTTTTTCTTTGTCATTCAAACCAATCCAAGTGTGTACCCTTTTGAATGTAGAAATAAATGTCTGTTCAACAAGAAGAAAAATGTGGTGATTGTGTAGTATTGTACTGTGTATTTTACTGAGGTTCTCTGGATGCAGCTGGAGTGTGTGTTTGTATGTTTTCAGGCTGGGCGGGACTGATTGGAGGAGAACGCTCCGGCACTATCACAGCTGCAGCTCATCACCCTCATTACGCGCTGGATAGAGCCACTGATCCGACGATTTCCTACTCAGCAGTGGTACACCTGCGCCTGCTCTCTCTGTGGATGTCTCTGGATCTGGAGCTCCTGAACTACAGCCGCTGGCCTCACCTTCTGTATCCTGCTCCCCCCACCATGATGCCTCCTGTTACAAAAGGACAATAAATTCTAATAACTTTTTTTTTAAACTGTAAAC
>NW_007580571.1:0-1505 GCF_000690725.1 Stegastes partitus | reverse complement strand
TTGTTGGGTGTTTCTGTTTCTGCCTTTGTGAAGCGCTATGAGATGACTTGTTGTTGTAAATATGCGCTATACAAATAAAATTGAATTGAATTGGTACTTTCGATCGCCAGCCTCAGCACATGTGCGTTTTCGCTACTGTTTTTCGAGCTCATGAGTAACTGTGTTTTTTTTTTTTCTCGCTCTCCAGCGGCCCCAGCATCCCTCCTCCCCAGCCCATGACGTCAGCCTTGGTTAACCTCCACAGATCCGACACGGGTAGAACGTCACGGGAAGAACAGGAGATGGCCTGTGGTGTTCTCCGTTGGAGCTTTGCCTCCCCAGCAGTGTTTGGAGGCAATACAAAAATGTGTGGCTCAGCCAAATTGCCAGAATGGAGAAATGTTTTTTTCTGCAGAGCCACAGGAAGCTTCTCAGCTCCTGCCATGGGTGCAGCTGGAGCTGGTATACCCTGCTGCAGAATTTGCTGCTCTTGTGACCTGCAACGCCTGCTGTACCTGGAAAAAAAATAATACAATAATCAATAATATTAAACATATGCTCAAACAATATTAAGCAAGAGGATGCGATTGCTATTTGATCACAGCTGTGATGATGATCACAATTAATGACACCCTCTCCTGTAGTTTACAGAGGTAAAACTGTTTAGCTGCAGTTTAGGAGCAGGATCACACGCTTGTTTATTCTTTAATCATAATTTACTCACCACTGTGTGATTGTCGCAGCATTCACCTCTGGCAGCTGAATGGTGGTGTCACTCATCACCTTGGCATTTGTAATTATGCACTCCCGAATGTGCTTATAGACCCGGGCCACCATTGTGAATCTTGACACTCTGACCCCTTGACAGCGCACAGCATTTGTGTAAAGAGCACAGAGCCTTGTGAAGATGGCTTCCACCACTCTGTTGCAGTCAGGCCACTGTGCAGGACTGTGAGCCCCAATAAAACACCTGGAAATTACAACAAAATACACATTATCATTATTAATATAAGATTGTTTTCAATGCATGATCCTTAACCTGTTGTGGACTTTAATTGTCAAATTTTATTTTGTTAATTTGCTGAATTTTTGTTTTGTGTTGTCTGTAAGATAGCTCTTAATTTAGAATACAATATCAATACAATATTTTTACCAGTTTCAGTTATTCTGAAAATTTGTAGACAATCAAGACCCCATGGTTGCTAAATTTACTGTACCTTTTCGTGCTCTCCACACCTGGTGCCACAATCTTCTTAGTGGGCCTGAATCGTCCCTGTTTCAGAGTGGCTTGGTGACGTGGAGCATAGACGGTCTTCTTCTTGTCATAGTCGCCAAGTGCCTGCCACAGGGTGATGATTTGGGTGCACTCCTCCCCAGATAAGGCAAGACGGTGGTCTCTGAGGCTAACTAAAAACTCGGCCAAGTCCTGCACGGCTCCGTACCCCTCAATATTATCAGGTCCAACACTGTCCTAAAATGAAAAATAGTTTAAGAACCTTTTATAGCAGCATTCACTACTATTAATC
>NW_007580570.1:5694-13642 GCF_000690725.1 Stegastes partitus | reverse complement strand
TCTAAAGTATCTACCTGGGTTTCTATCTGAATATCTGGTACCCAGAATCACACAGTTAGGGCTTCAAGGTCATAAGTTCCATAAGGATATTGGCAGTGGTGTTTATTCAATAGGATGACCAATCCTCCAACCCACAAGGGAGACACACAGGCTTTAAATGGAAAATTCTGAACATTTATTTAAACTTTCATGTATTGATTAGTTTTCGTTCATCTAAGGTGCTCGATTGGTTGACTTGAACCACAGAGTAACGGCAAAAGACCGTAAGCAGAACAAATTTAGTCGACAAAGTGACTTAATACCAAAACTGATCAAGAACAGGATTACCATTTGTATCAGGTTCATAAACATCAGTTAACATTCAACATTTGTATAACACTCTACTTTCAGTCTGTTAGCATTGTCTTTCCAGTTTTTGTACTGTCCTCTCAGTTTTTTTGTACTGTCCTCTCAGTTTTTTGTATTGTTCAGGCCGAAAGAACAAGAAAAAAATGTCTGAGATCTCAGAGGAAAAAAAGTGCAAATAAAATAGGACTTGATCCTCCTTAGGACGTTATCTTAGTTCTCTAAATCATACCACACTCCTTGGAATGCAGTGTATCCAGGACGGTGCATCCAGGAAGGAAGATGGATCCACTGCAGCGGTGATCCTCAGCAGATGATGGTTCTTCACAATCCAAGCGTCTTTCGAAGGCAAATAAAAAACCAGCCTGCACACGAGTGTGCAGAACAATCATTAAGAGTCCAAAATAACATATCTTTAAGGAACTACAATAATTAAATTTCCCCTTGTAACACTAACGACTAGTATTAACAATTCTGTACCGAACAATTGAGTGCACAAACAGCTTAACACACGTCACAAAAATATTTAGCAATTGTGCGTGCATGCTACCAACTCGGATCAGAGCATTTCCTGGCAGCTAAGCAAGGTTACGGATCAGGTTCTCACAACATTCATTCCATAAAATACACTTTCAATACATACTATATTCTTATAAACTGCTGCAAGCTACTTCCTTAGTTTTCTTTTACCAGTGCAAAATCCAGCTTGCATTGCTACACCATGCTAACATCACTCACCGAGATATTCAGAATTAGCTCGAACTGCAGGGTTGCTCCCTGGACTGACTTCTCAACTCAGTGTAACTCAGCGTCTACCTAGTTCTCACACAGAACAACAGTCCACTTAGTTTCAGACAGTTTTAACCACTTATCGACTGTTTATTCTTTATTTATCACGACTATTTTCCTTACCGCTAGCTGCGTGGTACACTCGCTGATAGCTGCATGAGAAAAGACCAAGCTACGCTCCCGCGCAAGTATAGCGTTTCTCTCAATGGTGCGTTTGAGGAACACTTCTTAATGTAGGAAATTATAGTACTACCCATGAGACATTCGAAAAAAAGAAAATTGGTTACAAAAATAACCAGGGTTACATTCTCCCCTTCTAAACGGCATGAGTCTCTTCATGCATGTTTAACTGAGTATGTAGGTGTGTGCACAAAAATGCTGTCTCTAGGGCCTGAAGAAATGAACTAACAGCCAAAATCAAAGGTTCTCCTAACTCGTCATAAGTAAACCTATGAGGTGGACGTCTCTCTCTGGTGGAACGCCTCAACCTTGACTGAGTCTCGAGTGCAACATCATCAGTACTCTCATCTGGTGACTCTGGTTGGGCATGATTTGTGCAGTCTCTAGTTAAAACAGATGTAGGTTCAGCTTCTGGAATGTTAATCACAACATGGTCTGTGGACCTACAGTGTGACTGTGTAACTGCATCAGTACTCCCTGAAGCAGGAGTTTCAACTTGGGACTCAGTGGCAAGTGTCTCATGAGTTCTTGTGAACGTGTGTGGCATAACATTGGTGTCTGTTACAACTGGAAATGGTTGAGGTCTAACTAGTGACGTCTCCTTCTGCACAAGGGGACCTCTAGTGATTATCTGTGGTATGACAGTGTTTGGATACAGTTCATCCTCATCACTATACATTCCCTCCTCATCATCAATGTCTGTGTCAACTTGTGTCTGACTGGTAAGTTTGTTTCTTAGTTTCATTTTCTTCTGTCTTTCATTTTGGGGAATGCGTTCGCTCGAGTCTTCCACAGGTAGGAAGCCACAAGGCAAAAGAAGGTCTCTGTGTAATGTGCGATGTGATCCTCCTGTTTCACGTTTCACCACATAAACAGGGCTATCCTTGATTCGTTCAACCACAATATGAACATCCTGCTCCCATCTGTCTGCGAGCTTATGCTTCCCTCTAATGTTCACATTCTTCACTAAAACCCTGTCTCCTGCAAAAAGTTCTGCAGCCTTGATTTTCCTGTCAAATCTCAGTTTGTTCTTTTCACCCATTTTCTGAGAGTTTTTCACAGCCAAGGAATAGCTCTCTTGAAGGTTTTGACGGAGCTTTTTGACATATTCTGAGTGGGTTTTGTGGTTTGTGTTTCCAGGATGAATTCCCATGACAAGGTCGATTGGCAGTCTGGGTTGCCTCCCAAACATGAGTTCGTAAGGGGAGTAACCTGTTGTGTCATTTCTTGTGCAGTTATATGCATGGACAAGGGGTTTGACAAAGTCTCTCCAGTGATGTTTGTCCTTCTCCTCCAGGGTACCTAACATATCCAGGAGGGTCCGGTTAAACCTTTCAACTGGATTCCCACGAGGGTGATATGGCGTGGTGCGGATTTTGTCAGCCTGTATCAATGCACATAGTTCCTTGATCGTCTTAGATTCAAAGTCTCTGCCCTGGTCACTGAGCAGGCGACTGGGAAAACCATAATGGACTATGAAATTTTCCCACAGAGCCTTTGCAATAGTCTTTGCTTTTTGGTCCTTAGTCGTTACTGCCACTGCAAATTTTGTGAAATGGTCAGTGATGACTAATACATTTCTTGTGTCACGGTTGTCTGGCTCAATGGATAAATAATCCATGCACACGAGTTGAAGTGGATAAGTTGCAGAAATGTTCTCCAATGGGGCAGCTTTTTGGGGAACAGCTTTCCTTCTGATACAACGTACACATTTTTTACATTTCTCCTCAACACATTTGGCCATTTTTGGCCAGTAGAACCTGGCACGTGCAAGGTGCAAGGCGCGCTCAAAGCCGAGATGACCAACTTCATCGTGGACTCCTTGTAATGCTCGTTCTCGAAACTGTTGAGGTCGGACTAACTGATAGACAGGTTTGCCTTTGTCAATCCATTTCCTGTATAACAACCCATTTGTGAGCTCAAGTCTTCTCCACTCTCTGAGAAGGAGCTTAACATCTGGAGGTTCAAGATTTGACTCTCTGAAACTGGGTTTCAAACCTCTCTCCAAGAAAGTTATGACACGAGAGATGGATGGATCTTGTCTCTGAGCTTGACACCAGTCAGAGCTTGTCATCGATGGTAAGGTATCTTCACCAAAAAAGTCCAGCGCTGATGAAGGGTCAATAGCAAGACACTCTGCAACTGCATATTGCTTTGAACTATGGGGAGTACCTTTGAATGCCACTAAATGTCGCTGACACAAGGCAGAAAACACTTCAGGACCCAGTTCGTCATTTACACCCATGAGTCGTTGTTTCATGCCATTTATCCTCTCTCTCTCTTTGATGAAATTTTCATCCTCAACAGGTGGTGCTTGGGGTCGCCGGGACAAACCGTCTGCATCACGATTTGCATGTCCAGCTCTGTACTTTATGGTAAACTGGTAAGTTGACAGAGCGGCTAACCAGCGATGTCCAGTAGCATCAAGCCTAGCTGATGTTAGCACGTATGTGAGGGGATTATTGTCTGTCAGGACTGTGAAACTGGAGCCGTAAAGGTAGTCGTTGAACTTCTCACAAACAGCCCATTTCAAGGCTAAGAATTCAAGTTTGTGGGCAGGATAATTCCTTTCACTTTTGGAAAGCCCTCGGCTGGCATAAGCTATAACTCTAAGCTTTCCCTCCTGCTCTTGATAGAGTGCAGCCCCTAAACCTTCACTACAAGCATCAGTATGTAGGACGTATGGTAGTTGTGGGTCTGCAAAGGCAAGGATGGGTGCCGAGGTTAGCTTCTTGATTAGCTCCTGGAATGCGTTTTCACACTCAGGTGTCCAGCTTTCAGCAAGGGGTTGGTTAGGGCACACAGAAGATTTGGGGTGCTCTCTTTTGTAAACCTTACCTCTTTTTTTTGGTGGGTAGTAACCAACAGTTAAGTTGTTCAATGGCTTGGCTATCTGTGAATACCCCTCAACAAAGCGCCGATAGTATCCAGCGAAGCCTAAAAAACGCTTTAACTCCTTCTGGTTTGAAGGACGTGGCCAATCTCTCAAGGCTGAGATTTTGTCAGGGTCAGTGTGAACTCCTTGGGCATCAACCACATGACCGAGGTATTTCACTGATGTCTGAAAAAAATGACATTTTTCTGGGGACAGCTTCAAGCCGAAGTCCTTCAAGCGATTCAGTACTCTCACCGGCCTCACCTCATGCTCTTCCAATGTATCTGAAAACACAATAAGGTCGTCAAGAAATACAAGTACCTCATTCAGATGGAGATCGCCAACACACCTTTCCATAAGGCGCTGGAAGGTACTTGGAGCATTAGTGACACCCTGTGGCATACGATTGAATTCAAAGAAACCCAGGGGACACACAAAAGCAGTTTTGGCCTTGTCTTCTTCAGCCACCTCAACCTGGTAATAACCAGATTTGAGGTCCATGACGGAAAACCACTTGGCTCCGCTGAGGGCTGCAAATGTTTCCTCAATGTTTGGGAGGGCATACGCATCTCTGATTGTCCGGGCATTTAACTTCCGATAGTCAATGCATAGCCTAATTGAGCCATTTTTTTTCCGCACCAGTACGATGGGTGACGCAAAAGGACTCTCTGACTCCCGAATAATTCCTGCGTCAAGCAGTTCTTTGAGATGCTGCTTAACAGCCTCTCTGTCACTTGGGTGGATAGGCCTTGGCCGCTCCTTGAAAGGCATCTCATCTTGCAGTCTGATATGATGTTTTACTGCATTGGTGTGACCATATGACAGGTCATCAAGAGCAAAAACTTCAGGAATGGACCTGAGCTTAGCAAGGATGCGCTTCTTCCATTGCTGTGAGATGGGTGACTCATCAAGATCGAAGTTAAGGTGGTCATTATCAGGCTTATCAGAATGTGGGACACTGTGACTAGGTCCAAGTGGTGTGATGCAGTGAACTGAGCACACTTGTGCAATAACACTTTTTGGCAGCAGTTTCACGCTATGTTCACTCAAGTTGTGCAGGACAACGGGGACTTTGCTGTTAGCTTTAAAAGGAACGTCAACTAGGGCAGCCTCAAGAAATAAGCCACCAGGTAACTTGAATTGTTCATGGGGCTCAATGACAAAACTTGTGTTTTGGCTGTTCTTCTTTACCCTAACATTTCCCATAACACAATACCTTTGTTTTGCAGGAATGGTTATTGGGCCTTTCCCATGTAATTTCACGGGACATGTGTGGATGTCACTCTCATGTGTCTGGGCGATGTGCTGAAGAATCAGTGCAAACTCTTGGGAATGAAGTCTGCCGGTAAATTCTGGACCATCACGTTCAAGTAGTTGCTCATAAAGTATGGATAATGCATTAGTACCAATCAGCAGAGGGATTTTACTGTTAAAATTGCATTCTGGGACCACAAGTGCTAATACAACTAATTCTTCTTCCTTTCCAGTGATGCTTTGAGGAAGGGTGAGACGAGCCTCTATGTAGCCCAAATAAGGAACATGTTGTCCTCCAGCTCCTTCAATTTCAAGAAGAGCATTAATTGGCTGAATGGGAAGGTGAGACAGACAATTCTTATGGAAAGATTCAGAAATTGTTGTGACTTGTGACCCACTATCCATGATGGATTCACATGGCTCACTTTCAAGGAAGACTGAAGCTGCACACCGTGGACCTATGAGTCCAGGAGGTATGGAAGATGTCGTCCTGTAATCGTGTTCAACTGTCTGTGTCACTTCTGGAGGTGCTTTAGCACCATGGGCTAACATATTGGGACTGGGGCTATTGGCAGGCCCAGCTCCTGGTTGTCCCACAGCAGGAGCTGCTACAAGTTTAAAGCAAAAGGTGCTACAGTCTGCTGGGCTCGGAACCTTTCCTGCCTCTCCCTCAGCTTTGAATTCTTTTCACGAACAAGTGTGGGATTTTGCTCATTTGAACAGCGAGCTGCAATATGATTGTCCTCTCCGCACCTAAAGCAGAACCATGCTCTCGGCATTCCAGGGATTTTAGCAGACTCTCTTTGACTTGTAGGACTGATGGCCAGGCAGTCCTTGCTTTCAGCCGTCTTATGCTTGTCTGGAGGTTTCTGACTCTGAGCTAGGACCTGGAGTTGTTTAGCTAGCTCATCGATTTTACCTTCTATTTTGGTGGTTTCAGATCGTTTTGGTTCTGACACTGAAAAGGAGTTATTATCAGTGGGGCTCTGTGATTTTTTGCTCAATTTTTCTACCTGCTTGGTTAGCTGGCTCACTTTCTTTTGAAGCTCTAGGGTTTCACATTGAGATGGGATAGGCTCATTGTCATAAGAGGGCATGCTGAAGACAGAATGAGCATGTGCAGCAGCTTTTGTGGCTCCTAAGTGTTTTTTCATGCGGTCCAGCTTTGCTGACCTACGGTCTTCCTCAGTTCTCAACATGAGGAGAAGTTCAGGGAAGGATGGTGGACTATTCCTTTTGTGCTCTAGCTGCAAACTTATGATGAGACTCTGATCCCAACAGCCCCTAATGAATTGTCTGAGTAGCTGTTCATTTTGGCTTTCCGCAGCAGCTCCACCTCTGGAAATTGCTCTGGTGAGCAGGCTGTGAAGTCTGTTCAAGAACGCAGAAGGTTTTTCTCCGCTGTTTTGGTTGGAGCTGAGAAATGCTGCAAACAACTCCTCTCCATCTTCCACAACTCCAAAAGCAGAGTCAAGCTGGGTGACATAAGCACTTGGTGAAGCACTGACCCCAAGGGGTTTTACAACATCAGCAGCTGGGCTCAGTAAGCTTTCAAGAATTTTCCTCACCTTTTGGGTGTCATTTAAGGAGGGATCGCTGAGGAGGAGTTCAACTTGTGTGTGCCAGGTGTCGTAGTCGACTTCTCCATTGGGCCTTGGAATTCGACCAGAAAAGGTACGTATTTTCGTATGTGTGGGTGCAGTGGTAGATGGCTCATTCCTGATGATGTGCTCTACAACCACTTTCTGGATTTGAGGTGGGTTGAAAACGTTTTCGTCAATGTGTACAGGGCCTACTGGCATATTAACAGGTGTACTAGGAGTGTAAGCAGGCTCTACAGGTTCACTCTGATAAGAGGTTGAAATATCTCGGCTGGCTTTGTTACTGTCCTGTTCTGTGTGTGTCTCTGTGTGTGCAACCTGTGGATGGCTTGTAGCATCTTGACTCTCCTGCATTTCTTCTTGAAGCACGCTTAGGAAACCTGCTTTACCGCTACCTCCAAATACCTTCAACTCATTCAGATACCTTCGGGCTAACTCCTTGCCCATCTCTCCTTGTGAGATGTCTCTGATGGTTCTTGAGGACCACACTATGAAAGGGTCATTAGGGCTTGACAAGCTACCTAAGGTTCTGGGGTCAATTTTTGAAATAGACATGTCTGACGCATATTCTACCAGGGCTCTACCAGCTGGCTGATCGAGTTCATCAGGGACCCTGATAACCTTAGAAATCTTCCCATTTATCCCAAACACGTCAGTTATGTCACTATCTGTGCAGCTTTCTTCGATACCAGTAACATACAGAGTGTTCCGTCCATCAACACAAAACTTGTTGCAAAGATCCATGTTTCAATATTCTGAGATCAATATATATTAGCAAGGTGTGTCTTATGGGCTGGATGATCAGGTAGCCACTGTTTGCCAATATCCCCGTACGGGCCACCACTTTTTGTAACCCCTTTAATGCAGACTGGAGAGAGACTGCTCTGCTGATCCTGGATAGGGG
>NW_007580570.1:0-1459 GCF_000690725.1 Stegastes partitus | reverse complement strand
GTCTTTTAGTGGCAATTTTGCCTCTTGTCGTTGTGCTTTTACGCCTTTTTGTGGTAATTTAGTGTCTTGTTGTAGTGATTTAGATTCTTTATGTGGTGATTTTGCGTGTTTCTGTTGTGACTTTGCATCTTTTTGTGTTAATTTTGCCTCTTTTTGTTATGATTTTATGTCTTTTTGTGGATTTAGATGTTTTTGTGGTCTTTTGGCCTCTTGTTGTGATTTAACGCCCTTTTGTGGGAATTTAGTGTCTTATTTTTTGGTGACTTTACATCTTTTGTGGTAATTCTGCCATGTGTTTGTTGTGATATTGCCTTTCTGGGGGTAATTGTGCATCCCGTCATGGTGATTTTTGTAATTTTGTTGTGTGTATGCGTGTTTTCGTGGTAGTTTTGCATCGTTTTTGGCAATTTTGTAATATTTGGTGGTCTTTTGGCCTCTTTGTATTGAGATTTTACATCTTTCTTTTTTAATTTTGCATCTTTTTTTGTGGTAATTTTGCCTTGTTTGTGGTCATCTGACCTCCTTGTGTTGTGGTTTTGCTTCTTTTTGTGCTCTGTGTGGAGTCACTCATCGTCTGGTTTCTACGAGGATGTCGTGGTTTCCGCTGCAGCTCGGCTTCCCCTCAGAAACTCTTCTTCTTTTCACAAAGAGGCGAACGAGTATAAAAGAAAACATCTTCCTCTCTGACATCCAGCAGCTCCGTCTCTGTTAGCGGGCAGATGGCCAGGTAGATAAACCCACCTGGTTTCAGGTAAATCTGACGTTAGAGCGCCTGACACAAACCGACACCTCTCATATTCTGTCTGATTCATTTTGTTTAGACCAATTTAAAACAATTTTAAATCCTTAGAGTCTTTTTGGACAGGTTTTTAGTAATTTTAGATAAATTTCAGGTCATTTCAGACAAATGTTGACTCGTTTCAGAAAAGTTTCAGGTAATTTCAGACTATTTCAATTCATTTTGAACTAATTTCAATTCTTTTTTTTTCTTTTTTTTACTGATTACACATAGATTTCAAGTCAATTTGAACTAATTTTAAGTCATATTGGGCACATTTTGAGTCATTCTGGACATTTTTTTACTCATTTCAACAAATCTCGACCTATTTTTGACAATTTTGACTAATTTTAGACAGGTTTCGAGTTATTTTGGATATTTATATATATATATTTACTCTTTTTACTTCTGATCATTTTAGACAAATTTCAATTGATTTTCAATTTTTTGTTTCTCCATTAAGAGACAGAATAACGACAAAAAGAAGAAAAAACACAACCGCAGAAAGACTAAAAGACATCACGGAGCATTATTCTATCACAAATAAAACATTCCCACAATAGATGTTCCCACCGCAACATTCAGTAAATGATTTAGGAACGTTTTCAGAGAAACTTCTTCAGCCTTTAAGAAGAACATTCTGGGAACTGATAGAAAACCTCCTGATGAAAACATCTGTAG
>NW_007580569.1:4235-9874 GCF_000690725.1 Stegastes partitus | reverse complement strand
TGAAGAGTAATAACAAGCATGCTTCAAAGCTCATTCATTGGCATACTTAACTAGAACATTTTGGAAGAAATTTTAAGTAATTTTAAGCAGCTTCTGCCAGTTGATATATGATGCTATGATTAGCCTGAGGAACAGTAATACGTGTGCTTCAAAGATCATGCATGGGCACACTTAACTAGAATTTCTGAAGCCCACAAGTACCTGAGAGAGACTCATAGCAAGAATTTTAACCCAATACAAATGAAGAGCCACTGAACACTCTGTGGTTTATAAATATTGGTCTGGGACATGTTAGAATATGTATCAAGGCATGCTAATATCATTTCTAACAACTGTGTTGATTTGCCTTAGAGCTGTTGTTACAAATGTCCTGCTGATAGATCACACAGGAACATAGCCCATGGATGTAACCATGTTTGGAGTCCTTCTTTTTTAAACCTTTTTTTTTTCACAGCAATGGCCGACCATTAATCGTGTCAATAGTTCCCAGAAGTTGACAGCTATATAGTGCTATAAGCGCAATGGAGTTGTTTATGATGCATTTTTACAAGGTAAGATGTTTCAAGAACATGATTTATTGCTCTCAGCACATATGAATCCAGCAACTCCACCCACAACAACTTCAACAACAACAGCACCTCTAACAACAACCACAACTGTGTCAACAACACGTAAAACTACTCCAACAACAGCTGCTCCAACAACAACCACAACTGCTTCAACAACAACATCCACGACTACTCCAACAACAACAGCTCCTCCAACAACAACCACAACTGCTTCAACAACAACATCCACAACTGCTACAAAAACAACATCCACAACTACTCCAACAACAACCACACCCACAACTTCTCCAACCACAAAAACAGCTCCTCCAACAACAACCGCAACTACTCCAACAACAGCAACTGCTCCAACAACAACACCCACAATTTCTCAATCAACAACAACTACTCCAACAACAACTACAACTGTTAAAACAACCACACCCACAACTACTTCAACAAAAGCAGCTACTCTAACAACAACCACAATGGTGTCAACAACGCTCACAACTACTCCAACAACAGCTCCTCCAACAACAACCACAATCTCTTCAGCAACCACACCCACAACTACGCCAACAACAGCTACTCCAACAACAACCACACGCACGTCTCCAGCCACAACAGCTACTCCCACAAAAACCATAACTACTTAAACAACAACATCCACAATGTCTCCAACAACAGCTGCTCCAACAACAACAACCACACCTACTCAAACAACAACAACTACTTCAACAACAACCACAAGTGTTGCAACAACCAGACCTACAATGACTGCAACAACAACAGCAACTCCAACAACAACCACACCCACAACTTCTCCAACAATAAAAACAGCTACTGAAAGAACAGCCACAACTGCTTGAACAACAACACCCACAACTACTACAACACCAACCACAACTGCGTTAACAACACCCACAACTTCTCCAATAACATCTACTCCAACAACAACCACAACTGCTTCAACAACATCCGCAATTACTCCAGCAACAACAGCTACTCCAACCACAGCCACAACTGTTTCAAAAACCAAATCCACAACTACTCCAAAAACAATCACATCTGCTTCAACAACAACTCCCACAACTACTCCAACAACAACTACAGCTGCTTCAAAAACACCAACAACTGGTTCAACAAAAACACTTAAACTACTCCAACAACAACCACGACCATTTCAACAACCAGACCCACAAGCTCTCCAACAACAACCACAAGTGCTTCAACAACAATAACACACACGACTCGAACAACAACATCTACTCCAACAAAAACCACAACTGCTTCAATGACAACACCCACAACTTCTCCAACAACAACGTCTGCTCCAAAAACAACCGCAACTGCTCCAACGACAAAACCCACGACTTCTACAACACCAACCACAACTGTGTGAACAACACCCACACCTACTCCAACAACAGCAGCTACTCTAACAACAACCACAACGGGGTCAACAACAGCACCCACAACTACTCCAACAACAACAGCTCCTCCATCTACTCCAACAACAACAGCTCCTCCAACAACAACCACAACCTCTTCAGCAACCACACCCACAACTACTCCATCAACAACAACAGCTACTCCCACAACAACCATAACTACTTCAACAAAACCATCCACAATGTCTCCAACAACAACAGCTGCTCCAACAACAACAGCCACACCTACTCAAACAACAACAACTACTCCAACAACAACCACAAGTGTTACAACGACCAGACCTACAACGACTGCAACAATAACCAAACCAACAACTTTGCCAAACACAACAACAGCTACTACAACATCGACCACAACTGTGTCAACAGCCACACCTACAACTACTCCACAACAACCACACCCACAACGTCTCCAACCACAACAACAGCTACTCCAACAACAACCGCAACTACTCCAACAGCAGCAGCTGCTTCAACAAGAACACCCACAACTACTCAATCACAACAGCTACTCCAACAACAACCACAACTGTTACAACAATTCCACCTACAACAACTTCAACAACAACAGCACCTCCACCGACAACCACAACTGTGTCAACAACAACACCCACAACTACTCCAACAACAACACCCGCAACTTCTCCAACACCAACTACAACTGTGTCAACAACACCCACAACTACTCCAACAACAACAGCTGCTCCAACAACAACCACAACTGCTTCAACAACAACATCCACGACTACTCCAACAACCACCACACCCACAACTTCTCCAACCACAACAAAAGCTCCTCCAACAACAACTGAAACTACTCCAACAACAGCACCTGCTCCAGTAACAACACCCACAATTACTCAAACAACAACAACTAGTCCAACAGGAACTACAAATGTTACAACAACCAGACCTACAACTACTACTCCAACAACAACAAAACCAACAACTATTCCAAACACAACAACAGAGACTTCAACAACAACCACAACTGTGTCAACAACAACACCCACAACTACTCGAACAACAACACCCACAACGTCTCCAACACAAACAAGACCCACAACAACTGCAATAACTACATCTACTCCAACAACAACCACACCCACAACAACTCCAACAACAGCTGCTCCAACAACAACCACAACTGCTTCAACAACAACATCCACGACGACTCCAACCACAACAACAGCTCCTCCAATAACAACCGAAACTACTCCAACAACAACAGCTGCTCCAATAACAACACCCACAACTACTCAAACAACAACAACTACTCCAACAACAACTACAACTGTTAAAACAACCAGACCTACAATGGCTGCAACAACAACAGCTGCTCCAACAACAACAACCACACCTATTCAAACAACAACAGCTACTCCAACAGGAACCACAACTGTTACAACAACCAGACCTACAACTACTTCAACAACAACAATACCCACAACGTCTCCAACCACAACAACAGTTACTCCAATGGCAACCGCAACTACTCCAACAACAGTAGATGCTTCAACAAGAACACCCACAACTACTCAATCACAACCGCTGTTCCAACAGCAACCAGGACTGTTACAACAACTCCACCCACAACAACGTCAACAACAAGAGCACCTCTAGCGCCAACCACAACTGTGTCAACAACAACACCCACAACTACTCTAACAACAACCACGACTGTTTCAAAAACCAGACCCAAAAGTTCTCCAACAACAACCACAATTGCTTCAACAAAAATAACACACACAACGACTCCGACAACAACATCTACTTCAACAACAACATCCACGACTACTCCAACAACAACCACACCCACAACTTCTCCAACCACAACAACAGCTCCTCCAACAACACCCGCAACTACTTCAACAGCAGCAGCTGGTCCAACAACAACACCCACAACTACTCCAACAACAGCAGCTTCTCTAACAACAACCACAACCTTTTCAGAAACCACACTCACAACTACTCCAACAACAACAGCTACTCCAACATCAACCACAACTGCTTCAACAACAACAGCTGCTCCGACAACAACAACCACACCTACTCAAACAACAACAACTACTCCAACAACAACCACAAGTGTGAAAACAACCAGACCTACAATGACTGCAACAACAACAGCTGCGACCACAAGAACAACTAAGCCAACAACTTTTCCAAACACAGCAACAGCTACCACAACAACAACCACACCTGTGTCAACAGCCACACCTACAACTACTCCAACAACAACCACACCCACAGCTTCTCCAACCATAACAACTGTGAGGGCTATGGAATATATTTTGTGTTTTGTGGTTTTTTCTCTGCCTCCTGTGCTTGTGTCTTGGTGGGCGTGTGTTTTCTCGGCAGGCTGGGCGGAGCCGAAGGGGAGAGGACTTTCTCGCGCTGGCAGGTGCAACTCATCAGCTCATCAGCGGAGCACCTGAAATACAAGCTTCTCACAGATCTCCAGCGCCAGATGATTGTGAATCATCCTCATGGCACAGCCAGGCCACTTAGTTGCTCTCCTCCGCGAAGCATTATAACGAAGTTTATGTATATTCGAGTCTTGAGTAATCCGTGTGTTTTTGTTTGCCTCCAGCGTTCCCTCTTCGACTCCAGCCTCCAGCGTTTCACGAGCCAAACCAGCCGTAACCCTCTCAAGCTTCACCACAGAGCCCACTGCAACGAGCACCCTCACGAGAAGTTTTCCTTCCACGAGCACCTGCACTGGGAAAACCTCCACCGGGAAGAAGCACCTTGAGCACCGTCCCTGCGCGCACCGTCCTCGGATTCCTCCACGCCTCCCTCTCCAGCACTACCTCGGCGGCACTTCCCCCTCCTCGGATCCCAGCACGGACAAACCTCCAACTGCACCCCCCTTCAACCGACACTCCTGCATCTGGTTCCTGCTCCTGGTGACCTCCCCTCCCTCATCCTTATTAATAAAACCTTTTCTTTATAACCTGTTTCTCCTGTCTCCACTTTTCGTTCGGGTCCGCCTGCACAGCCACCGTACACGGGCCGTCACAACAACAGCTACTACAACATCGACCACAACTGTGTCAACAGCAGCAGCTGCTTCAACAAGAACACCCACAACTATTCAAACACAACAGCTACTCCAACCACAACCACAATTGCTACAACAACTCCACCCACAACAACTTCAACAACAACAGCACCTCGAGCGACAATGACAACTGTGTCAACAACAACAACACCCACAACTACTCCAACAACAACAGCTGCTCCAACAACAACAACCACACCTACTCAAACAACAACTACTACTCCAACAACAACCACAAGTGGTACAACAACCAAACTTGCAACGACTGCAACAACATCAGCTGCTCCAACAACAACCACACCTACTCAAAGAATAACAACTACTCCAACAACAGCCACTAGTGTTAAAACAACCAGACCTACAACGACTCCAACAACAACATCTACTCCAACAAGAACACCCACAACGACTCAATCACAACAGCTACTCCAACAACAACCACTACTGTCACAACAACTCCACCCACAACTACTCCAACAACACGACTCCAACAACAACCACACCCACAACTACTCCAACAACAACTCCAAGAACAACTCCAACAAAAACCACACCCACAACAACTCCAACAACAAC
>NW_007580569.1:0-3777 GCF_000690725.1 Stegastes partitus | reverse complement strand
CAACAACAACTAATCCAACAACAACCACACCCACAATGTCTCCAAGCACAACAACAGCTCCTCCAACAACAACCGCGACCTCTCCAACAACAACACCCACAACTACTCAAACAACAACAACTACTCCAACAACAACTGCAACAGTGTCAACAACAACAACACCCACAACTACTCCAACAAGAACAGCTCCTCCAACAACAACAACCTCTTCAGCAACCACACCCACAACTGCTCCAACAACAACAGCTGCTCAAACAACAACAACCACACCTCCTCAAACAACAACTACTCCAACTACAACCACAAGTGTTACAACAACCAGACCTACAACAACTGTAACAACAGCTGCTCCAACAAAGACAACCACACCTACTCAAACAACAACTACTACTCCAACAACAACCACAAGTGGTACAACAACCAGACCTACAACGACTGCAACAACAACAGTTGCTCCAACAACAACAACCAAACCAACAACTTTTCCAAACACAGCAACAGCTGCTACTACAACAACAACCACACCTGTGTCAACAGCCACACCTGCTCAAACAACAACAACTACTCCAACAACAACCACAAGTGTTCAGACAACCAGACCTAAGACGATTGCAACAACAACAGTGGCTCCAACAAAAACAACAACAACCACACTTACTCAAACAGCAACAGCTACTCGAACAACAACCATAACTGTGTCAACAGCCACACCTACAACTACTCCAACAACAACCACACCCACAACTTCTCCAACCACAACAACAGCTACTACAACAACAACCACAACTGTGTCAACAGCCACACCGACAACTACTCAGACAACAACCACACCCACAACGTCTCCAACCACAACAACAGCTACTACAACAACAACCGCAACTACTCCAACAACAGCAGCTGCTCCAACAACAACAACCACACTTACTCAAACAACAAGAGCTACTCCAACAACAACCACAACTGTTAAAACAACCAGACCTACAACGACTGCAACAACAACAGCTGCGACCACAACAACAACTAAACCAACAACTTTTCCACACACATCAACAGCTACTACAACAACAACCACACCTGTGTCAACAGCCACACCTACAACTACTCCAACAACAACCACACCCACGTCCCCAACCACAACAACAGCTACTCCAACAACAACCGCAACTACTCCAACAACAGCAGCTGCTTCAACAAGGACACCCACAACTATTCAATCACAACAGCTACTCCAACAACAACCACAACTGTTACAACAACTCCACCCACAACAATTTCAACAACAACAGCACCTCGAGCGACAAGCACAACTGTGTCAACAACAAAACCCACAACGACGACAACAACAACACGCACAACTTCTCCAACACCAACTACATCTGTGTCAACAATACCCACAACTACTCCAACAACAACAGCTACTCCAACAACAACCACAACTGTTACAAAAACAGCATCCACAACAACTTCAACAACAACAACACCTCTAATGACAACCACAACTGTGTCAACAACAACACCCACAACTGCTCTAAACACAACACGCACAACTTCTCCAACACCAACCACAACTGTGTCAACAACACCCACAACTACTCCAACAACAACAGCTGCTCCAACAACAACCACAACTGCTTCAACAACAGCATCCACCACCACTCCAACAACAACAGCTGCTCCAACAACAACNCTGCTCCAACAACAACCACAACTGCTTCAACAACAGCATCCACCACCACTCCAACAACAACAGCTGCTCCAACAACAACCACAACTGCTTCAACAGCAACACCCACATCTACTCCACCAACAACTAAAACTTATTTAACAACAACATCCACAACTTCTCCAACAACAACCACAATTGCTTCAACAACAACACTCACAACTACTCCAACAACAACCAAAACTGCTTCAACAACAACATCCACAACTTCTCCACCAACAACTACAATTGCTTCAACAACACCCACAATTACTCCAACAACAACAGCTGTTCCACCAACAACCACAACCGCTTCAACAACGACACCCACAACTACTCCAACAACAACAACTACTCCAACAACAACCACAATTGCTTCAACAACACCCACAACTACTACACCAACAACAACTACAACTGTTGAGGAAACGTCACACAATCATTGCTGTGATTATTTCTCCCCTTCTTCAGGTTGGTTGGGGTCATGACAGAAGCATTATTTTCATGATACATTGCTAATATGTTTAGGGCATCAGGAGTGTATTGTTGTTATATTTTAAAATTAAATGCAAGTTCTGTGGAATTGAGCACGCGTGCAAACAGGGCCACGGTCTCCAGCAAGTGCAGCATGTGGCCACCACATGTGTTTTTGTGTCTGGTGAACGTACATGTGTCAATGTAAAATGTCATTATTGAGAATGTGACTGTAAGAATGTTTGAATTTGTGTATATAATTTCATTGCAGTAAAGTGCATGTTGAGGAAACGTCACACAATCACTGCTGTGACTATTTCTCCCCTTCTTCAGGGGCGTATCACTCTCAGCACATATGAATCCAGTTAACGTGTATTAAAGCTTGGCAGTGGACCAAAACTTTTTTTTTTTTGCTGCACCATATGACCTCACAAGAACTCTATATTTATTTGTTTGTCCTGACTGGCACCAGAAACTAGTTCCACAGGACAAAAGAATGAAGTAGTTCTAAGCCAAGAAACTGACAGCCTGACGGCTGATAGATTTTCTTCTGTCATTTGGCATTGCTTAACACTAAGATGCCACAGTCTTTCTGAAAAATACTTGAGGTACATTATTAGGGCTCATTCCATTCAACTATAAAAAGGCCACAACTGATGTGAGCTAGCACATAAGAGAAAAGGTTTGCAGTGTGAACTCAACTCAACTGAAAACACTGAAATATTTTTTTAAACAGCTACACTAGATTTAAAAAGGGGAAAGTTAATATCTTTTCATGTTGCAACATTTCAATTTGGGTAAGTACAATTATGCACATTTATACATTTATAGACAATATGTATTCTTTGTTTTTGCTTATTGTTTATCTATTAGGCTGTTTATTATACTAATTTATATTATTAACAACGTCCGGTATGACATTGAAAAGTATTCATGTATGGCTGTTTCACTATGAATTATAATAGTAGCAAATGCAACAGGCCTTTTGCAACATGTTGTATAACCCTGCTTACTGTGTCAGGGCTGACATGAGTCAAAAATGTTAAATCTGCTTAACTTATAATAAATAATCAATTGTTTACAAAGAATGCAAAAACTATTTATTGCTCTCATTTCATTGACCATTCACAGTTAAAAATTATTAAGATGACCTTGATCAAGGCTGTCATCATCAATGCCTGGTCCATGTTTTTCTTTCAAGTTAAAAGTTGTGTGTTTGGGAACTACCTAGCCTTCCACACCTAGCACCTTGCTTGTGCGTTTTTGTCAGACTAAATACGCTGCACAGGAAGAACTACCCTCACACCAAGCACCATGATAAATATCACCCACATCTGCCACAGTCAGTCTCTACAAAAAAACTTAAAATTGGCAAACAAGGCTTTTACTAAATTTAGCTTTATTAGATACCAAATCTTTTTACCTACAAAGAAATTACCTCAAAGACTCTTAATTCTAACTTTTAAAATGTTTGCTTAATGTTTGTAAATTGACATTTAATGTTTTCTTCACAGACTATTAATGTATTTTTCAGCCTCACAAAAGTTCAAGTAATTTACCTGCCATCCTAAATAATGACCGAAAACATAAAGATTTTTTTT
>NW_007580568.1:8556-10793 GCF_000690725.1 Stegastes partitus | reverse complement strand
ACATTAGAGATCACAGAGATCATCACAGGAATGAAAGAAGTACCAGTTGATTTGTATACAAACACAGAGCTTTGTGGAAATGAGGCTTAAGACGTTAGGGTCAGAGTGAGGGTTGATGCTCTGGATGCCACATAAACTGTAGCAAGTCAAGCTGACCTGTCTGCATCCAGACTGCCACAAAGACCTTGTGACCTCAGCTGGCCTCCATCACAACATCAGGCATCCTTCTGTTCAATGAGCTGGAGTTCAAGGTCCATGTGATCAGTGGCCAAACTTGACTGTACATGAGATGATAGCAACAAAACACATGCCCCGTGTGAGGCTCGAACTCACGACCTTCAGATTATGAGACTGACGCGCTGCCTACTGCGCCAACGAGGCCCAAAAGGTGACAGAATTCATGATTTTTTTCACCCTCACATACATGTACTCTATGTTTTTACTTGTGTGAGGCTCAAAACTGTAGACTGTCAGATTGTGTCTCCTAAAAATTAAAGGCGTTCTAGTTGATTCGTATGCAAACACAGAGCCTTCTGATAGAAGCGTTAGAGTAAGAGCTGCTCCAATAGCATCACCACAGCAGGGGATTCAAACACCCAGTGGCCGTGATCGTATAGTGGTTAGTACTCTGCGTTGTGGCCGCAGCAACCCCGGTTCGAATCCGGGTCACGGCAAAACCTGTTGACTTTTGTGTATTTACAAACAACAAAGTAGCTGTCAGGGAAAACCAAAGGGATAGATGATGGATGCTGTCTTACTGCAGAGAGCCAAGAGGGAGCAGCTGAGAAGGAAAAGTGTTCTTGGTGTCACAGACAAACTGGAGAACCAGCAGATCACTGAGGAGGACCTGGACCTGCACTGCATAAGGTGGAGAAGAGGGTAGGAGCAGACCATCATCATGATTAAAGGGTTGCTGAATGAGCTGATGGGTGTGAAGGACAGAGACCTTCTTGGTGTCCCTCTCTTGGACCAGGAGAGGATGCAGCACATTAGCATAGTCCTGAACCGGCACGCAGATCCAACCAGGTTTGGAATCCAAACTAACCGATAACAAGTCTGTAGGGCTAGTGGCGCAATGGATAACGCGTCTGACTACGGATCAGAAGATTCTAGGTTCGACTCCTGGCTAGCTCGATAACTCTTTAGCTTTACTTCTGTGCAGTGTCGCCCTCAACTTACTGTCCATTACAAAAACTAAAATAGATAAAATGAGCTGCATAATAGCTTGCTGTTGTCCACATGTGCTATAATCTGCCAGAAACAACTGTTTCACAAAGTTAAACTTAAAATAATTTTTGCTGAACACGTTCCAGCCTCTGCTTTATCGTACATACTTTGAAACAGGCTCGGTCAGGAATCACTTTAATCTTAATCACAACTTTATGAAGCTCATGGTGACACCCTCAAATTTGTCCCAAATAGATTATTTTCACTCTTATCATTTTTGCTCAAAAGATATTTTTTCTGGCGGACATAGACAGCAGAGCTGGTTTAAGTCCTCTGTGGAAGTCTGGTTGTGAAACGTATCATTGAAAATAATTTGATTCCAGTTCAAAACTGTTAAACCCTGTCAAGTTTCATGCAGTTATGTTTGCTGCTAAACATGCTCCAGCCTCACTTTAAAACACTTTGTATGAGGCAAAGTCTGGCTTTGACTCCTGCTGAGCTCCAAAGATTCTCCCATGAGGAAAATGACATCAAAGTCACTGTTTGGTGAAATATAACAGGATGTGTGTCCTCTTGGTGGTTTGAAAGTTGATTGTTTTGTAAAGACACATTTACAAATGTACAAATAACTGAATAGCTTGTTGGTCAATTCATTTTCCACATGTCTGGCACACACTCTCTGTGAACCACCTCTAAAGTTGGAATTTGTCAACGTACTTGAGGAAAATCCAAAACACCTTAAAAAGGAAAAAGGAGTTCTGCAAACACATCAGAGATCACAGAGTTCTGGTTGATTCGTATACAAACACAGAGCTTTGTGGAAATGAGGCGTCAGACGTGACATATCTTCCTTCTGATAGAAGCGTTCGGGTCAGAGCTGCTCTGTTAGCTGAGACTCTTTTCAACATGTTGCAGGTCTGTCTGCTGATGGTTGAAGAGATCTGACAACAACTGTCCTATCACAACATAGTTTTTAGTTATTATTAATTTAGTAAGTTTGAAAAGCTGTACACAAGTCTCCAGGTTGACAGTTTCCTGGACACTAATATTAAACACAACAGGAGGAAAAT
>NW_007580568.1:6602-8406 GCF_000690725.1 Stegastes partitus | reverse complement strand
AACCAAGAAGCTGTCAGGAAATGGAAGTTTGGCCTCATATCTCCAAGTTTATGCAGCGGCTGGCATCAGGGTGTACAAATGAAGCACACAAGGTCTCTGGTACCATCACAAGGAGGACCTGGACCTGCACTGCAGAAGGTGGACAAGAGGAGCACATGTGATGTCATCAAGTCCGCTGCTCAATTGAATATTGTGAAGCCAAGACAAAGGAAACACGAAACCAGAAGCTATGACAATGGAGATCAACGACCACAGTCACAAGCAAATGCTCTCAACAAAGCAGAGAGCCAGCAGAAACACCAATTTTAAAAGGATGCAAGTAGTTGCAGGATGTTGACGTCAGATGCGGCTCTTACGTGTATTTCTTTGTTATCAACAGGGAGTAGTGAAGGTCGATCAGAAACATCCCACACATGTTCACTAAAGCTTTGTCGAGCTAGCCAGGAGTCGAACCTAGAATCTTCTGATCCGTAGTCAGACGCATTATCCATTGCGCCACTAGCCCTATACAACTTCTATCAAAGGGGGAACTGTATGATCATGTAAATGGTCGTTGGCGGCGTGATAAAATGGTTGGTTGAATAAGAGGCCGTGAACAGAAAATTAAGCTTGACTTAACCTCGTTTACACTGTATCTATACATACAAAAGTCAGCTAGTATTGCCGTGACCCGGATTCGAACCGGGGTTGCTGCGGCCACAACGCAGAGTACTAACCACTATACGATCACGGCAACCGGCTGTACGAATGCTGTGGTGATGGCATTGTGTGAGCTCTTGTTTTTTTGTTTCTGTTAAAACTGAAGGATTTTCCCCTGATTCTGGTGTTCCCTTTTTGTCCCACCTCAACAGGCTTGTGGTGAGAAACACCAGGAAACTGTCAGCCTGGAGACTGGTGTACCACGATATAATGTATCTAACAAATAGTGATAACTGAAAACTATATTGTGATAGGACACTTTTTGTAGTCAGATCTCTTCAACCATCAGCAGACAGCACTGCAACATGTTGAAAAGAGTCTCAGCTAACAGAGCAGCTCTGACCCGAACGCTTCTATCAGAAGGATGATATGTCAAGTCTGACGCCTCATTTCCACAAAGCTCTGTGTTTGTATACGAATCAACCAGAACTCTGTGATCTCTGATGTGTTTGCAGAACTCCTTTTTCCTTTTTTAGGTGTTTTGGATTTTCCCTCAAGTACGTTGAAAAATACCAACTTTAGAGGTGGTTCACAGAGAGTGTGTGTCAGACATGTGGAGAAATGAATTGACCAACAAGCTATTCAGTTATTTGTACATTTGTAAATGTGTCTTCACAAAACAATCCACTTTCAAAGCACTAAGAGGACACACATCGTCTGTCAGATTGTAACAAATATGAGAGGGATAGTCTCTGAACATGCAGCTCATCTATTCCATATGTGTTTTTCATAATGGACAGGAAGTCAAGGGTCATTCTGAACACAGGTAAAGCTAAAACATGTCGAGCTAGCCAGGAGTCAAACCTAGAATCTTCTGATCCGTAGTCAGACGCGTTATCCATTGCGCCACTAGCCCTACACCACCACCATCAAAGTTGAGCCTCTAACCTCTTGTAATTAGTAAATTCGAAAGTCTGCTTGGTTCCATCCCTCGTCCCCATGGCTTAGAAAAGTCAGACCCAGCCATCCTCCACTGACGGATCAAACTAACTCCCTCCATGTCACATGCTAGTTTGCAAGTCAGGATACAATGGAACTGTATCCTGTGGTCAGTGTCCAGCAGGAAGACAATGCTGTGGCTTTGAGGTTTGGATTAGAGGGGGGA
>NW_007580568.1:0-5382 GCF_000690725.1 Stegastes partitus | reverse complement strand
ATTGATGCACACTGTGTTTTGGGCCTCGTTGGCGCAGTAGGCAGCGCGTCAGTCTCATAATCTGAAGGTCGTGAGTTCGAGCCTCACACGGGGCAAATGTTTTGTTGCTAGCATCTTTTGTCTATTGCTTTATTACTCAATACATTGTTTATCTAATGAAATTGCAGAAAAGTCTCAACCAAACCATCAAACGGCCACAGTCACAAGCAAATACTAACAGAAAAGCAGAGAGTCACTAGAAACACCAATTTTAAAGGATAGTTGAAGCAAATTCAGGCACAAGTTACAGGATGTTAACGTCATATGCAGCCCTTTACCGTATTTTAATGTTTTTTTTGCAATCAACAGGGAGTGGTGAAGGAAGATCAGAAACATCCCACACATTTTCAGCTAAAGCTTTGTCGAGCTAGCCAGGAGTCAAACCTAGAATCTTCTGATCCGTAGTCAGACGCGTTATCCATTGCGCCACTAGCCCTATACAACTTCTATCAAAACGGAGCCTCCATCCTCATGTAAATGGTCATTGGAGGTGTGTGATCAAACGGTGAGTTGAAAAAGAGGCCTTGAACAGAAAAATATGCTTGACTTAACCTTTTTTAAATGATATGTAAACACACAAAAGTCAACTGAGTTTGCCGTGACCCGGATTCGAACCGGGGTTGCTGCGGCCACAACGCAGAGTACTAACCACTATACGATCACGGCCACTGGGTCTCTGTATCCCCTGCTGTGGTGATGACATTCTGTGAACTCTTATTTTTTTGTTTCTGTTGAAATTGATGGTTTTTTCCCCTGATTCTGGTGTGTTTCCCTTTTTGTCTCACCTCAACAGGCTTGTGGTGAGCAACATTAAATATTAGTGTCCAGGAAACTGTCAGCCTGGAGATTCGTGGACACCTTTTTAGAATGTATAAATAAATAGTGTTAACTAAAAACTACATTGTGATAGGACAGTTTTTGTAGTCAGATCTCTTCAACCATCAGCAGACACCACTGCAACATGTTGAAAAGAGTCTCAGCTAACAGAGCAGCTCTGACTCTAACGCTTCTATCAGAAGGATGATATGTTACATCTGATGCCTCATTTCCACAAAGCTCTGTGTTCGTATACGAACCAACCAGGTCTCTGTGATCTCTCGTGTGTTTGCAGAACTCCTTTTTTCGTTTTTAGGTGTTTTGGATTTTCCCTCAAGTACGTTGAAAAACACCAACTTTAGAGGTGGTTCACAGAGAATGTGTGCCAGACATGTGGAGAAATGAATTGACCAACAAGCTATTCAGTTATTTGTACATTTGTAAATGTACCTTTACAAAAAAATCCACTTTCAAAGCACTAAGAGGACACACATCGTCTGTCAGACGGTAACAAATATGAGAGGGATAGTCTCTGACCATGCAGCTCATCTATTCCATATGTGTTTTTCATAATGGACAGGAAGTCACGGGTCATTCTGTACACAGCTAAAGCTAAAACATGTCGAGCTAACGGATCGATACACAGTATCAGCTGTGAGAGGAAAGAGAGGCGGTGAAACACCACAGACATATGTGAGAAAAAAAGACATTGATGTACACTGTGTTTTGGGCCTCGTTGGCGCAGTAGGCAGCGCGTCAGTCTCATAATCTGAAGGTCGTGAGTTCGAGCCTCACACGGGGCACATGTTTTGTTGCTAGTATGTTTTGTCTATTGCTTTATTACTCAATACATTGTTTATCTAATAAAATTGCAGAAAAGTCTCAACCAAACCATCAAACGGTCACAGTCACAAGCAAATGCTCTCAAAAAAGCAGAGAGCCACCAGAAACACCACTTTTAAGAGAGAGTTGAAGCAAATTCTAGCACAAGTTACAGGATGTTAACGTCATATGCAGCCCTTTAGCGTATTTTTATGTTTTTTTTGCAATCAGCAGGGAGTAGTGAACATCGATCAGAAACATCCCACATGTTCACTAAAGCTTTGTCGAGCTAGCCAGGAGTCGAACCTAGAATCTTCTGATCCGTAGTCAGACGCGTTATCCATTGCGCCACTAGCCCTACA
Organism: Stegastes partitus; assembly: GCF_000690725.1. Taxonomy (NCBI): domain Eukaryota; kingdom Metazoa; phylum Chordata; class Actinopteri; family Pomacentridae; genus Stegastes; species Stegastes partitus. The sequence continues at coordinate 3,343 of NW_007580568.1, read as the reverse complement.
CAGCTTCTATCAAAACGGAGCCTCCATCCTCATGTAAATGGTCATTGGAGGTGTGATCAAATGGTTGGTATGATAAGAGGCCTTGAATAAAAAAATCTGCTTGACTTAACCTCTTTTAAACGATATGTAAACACACAAAAGTTAACTGAGTTCTGCCGTGACCCGGATTCGAACCGGGGTTGCTGCGGCCACAACGCAGAGTACTAACCACTATACGATCACAGCCACTGGGTCTCTTCAGCCCCTGCTGTGGTGATGGCATTCTATAACTCTTATTTTTTTGTTTCTGTTGAAATTGATGGTTTTTATCTGATTCTGGTGTGTTCCCCTTTTGTCTCACCTCAACAGGCTTGTGGTGAGCAACATTAAATATTAATGTCCAGGAAACTGTCAGCCTGGAGATTCGTAGACACCTTTTTAAAAAGTATATAATGAATCGTGATAACTAAAAACTGTATTGTGATAGGACAGTTTTTGTAGTCAGATCTCTTCAACCATCAGCAGACAGACCTGCAACATGTTGAAAAGAGTCACAGCTAAACGAGCAGCTCTGACCCGAACGCTTCTATCAGAAGGGTGATATGTCACGTCTGACGCCTCATTTCCACAAAGCTCTGTGTTTATACGAATCAACCAGAACTCCTTTAATTCCTATGAGAGTCGCAAAACTCTTTCCATTTTTACGGTTTTGGAATTTTCTGTTCCCAGGCTAGCCAAGAGATATAATCCCTCCAGCGGGTTCTGGGTCTGTCCCGGGGTCTCCTCCCAAGTGGACGTGTTCGGAAAAGCTCTAGAGGAAGCCTCCCCAGAGAGAGATAATAGACTAGCTCTGGGGACGTGGATAAATGAATAATGGTAACTATAAACTGTACTGTGATAGTATGACTAAACTGTTTTTGTAGTCAGATCTCTTCACCCATCAAGAGACATGAACATGTTGAGAAGAGTCTCAGCTAACAGAGCAGCTCTGACCCTAACGCTTCCATCAGAAGGATGATATGTCACATCTGACGCCTCATTTCCACAAAGCTCTGTGTTTGTATACGAATCAATCAGAACTCTGTGATCTCTGATGTGTTTGCAAAACTCCTTTTTCCGTTTTTACGGTTTCGGAAATTTCCTCGAGTACATTGAAAAATATCAACCTTAGAGGTGGTTCACAGAGAGTGTGTGCCAGACGTGGAGAAATGAATTGACTAACAAGCTGGTCAGTTATTTGTAAATGTGTCGTCACAAAACAATCCACTTTCAAAGCACTAAGAGGACACACATCCTGTTGTATTTTACCAAACAGTGAATTTCTGCCAAACTGTAGCTGCAGGTGCAGACAGACCAGATGGTCATGTATTCCACAGCTCCTTTCATGTCATTTTCCTGGAATATCCTCTTAAGTAGAGAAATAATGCTCAAGTGTAGCACATGGGAGAATCTTTGGAGCTCAGCAGGAGTCAAAGCCAGACTTTGCCTCATACAAAGTGTTTTAAAGTGAGGCTGGAGCATGTTTAGCAGCAAACATAACCGTATGAAACTTGACAGGGTTTGACAGTTTTGAACTGGAATCAGATCTTCTCATCCACAGTCAGACACGTTATACTTTGCAGCACGAGTCCCATTCCATCTCTCTCCAAATGTGGTGTACCCAGGATGTCCTGCAAAGGCTGGAGGAAATCAAGGCCACCATCACCTCACCATATGGTCGCATCTTAAAGATGGATTCTACAAAAAAGGTGGCCCGAAAACTTGCAGGACGCAGCTTTGGCACGGGTACTTGGCCAACTAATGTTGGCAATGAGCACAGACAGGTGATTATGTCCGTGCTCACTGCCAGTGAAGGTTTCGGCCTTGGTCCAATGATTGAAGGCCTCATCAAACGCTACAGAGTGGCTCCTCCTGAGGTGCTGTATGTTGACAGAGACTGCTGTGGCAACACTCTTACGAAGCGGATGTTTGAAGAGTGGGAACAACTGACCATTCGCTTGGACATATGGCACTTCATTGCTGTGGGTTGCACCACAGACTCCCATCAATTATATGCCACCTTCATGAGTCACCTCAGCCACTGTATTTTCATGAGGGATGAGGATGATCTGAGAGCCCTGAAGCAAGCCCTGACCACAAACGACCATCTGAGGCTGATGTGCTGCTCTATCAGCTGGACTGAGCTAGCTTTGCATTGTAGAAGAACGACACGAGGGACCACAGATGCCCAGACCCTGATTGAGAGCCATATTGAGGCGTTTGATGGAGACGCTGGTCGTGACATGCCGGGAGTCCCACTGATCAACTCGCCACGAATGAGAGAGATCTGGAAGTCCCAGTGGAAGCATGTGTCCTGCATACAGGATCCTCCAGGGTTGTCAGGAAGTAAAGGATGGCACCGTTTGTCAACCTGCCGCTGTGACACCTTCTTTCAGGCTTATCTTTTGGATGGACTAGCAAGGTGGAATGAGGACAGGGCTGCGGCAGCAACAACTGACGACCAGCAACCACATTCCCACAGTCACATTCTCCGTCATGCTGCCAATACACTTGCAGGTTCTGGGAACGTAAATCATCCCTTATGTTGGGCCAAGCAAATACACCGGTAGGTAACGATTTCCGTTTGCTGTTGTCATTGCTTGAATCCCCCATAAACCCCTTTCGTGATGAGGAATCTTATCAGCATTTGGATCACCTCATTCACTTTTTTGGACTTTGGATAGAGGCTGGAGACCCCCACCTTAGACAAGTTTATCTGGATTTAGCACACAAAGTAGCAGCGCAAAAACCCTGGCTGTGGGGCTCACTACCTGAATTCATTTTGGATTTTATTGGCACCCCTGTCTCCCAGCCTGCCAACTCCCTTCCTGCTCCGAAGACAGCTAGCTTTCGGCCTGCAGGCCTTGAGCCCTCTCAGTGTTGGGTGGGTGTGATGAGCCTGCAGCCCGTTGGCTACCAAGGACCTTCAGCCCCTGTCTGTTAACCAGAAAGTTAACCAAAAGGTTAACAGCCAGGTTTTGCCACCACCCACGATCTCCACAAATCCTGCTCCTCCAGATACCATCCCTGCTGATGCCCAGAAGTCTCCCTTCTGGGGAACCCGCCTCGCCATTAAACAGACACCTGGTGGAAGGCGAGGTTCCCGAGGTGGAGGACGTCCCCAGTCAACCCCCATCAGTATTTCTTCAAGATAAGATAAGATAAAGATAAGATAAAGAGACTTTATTGTCATTGTGCAGAAGTACAACGAAACTTGTGTGGAAGAACACGACAATAGCAGCAGTGCAAATAAGAATAAAAATAAGAATACTAGAAAATAAAAATAATTTAAACAAAGTACTATATACACAAAGCATTATATACA
>NW_007580567.1:12032-17095 GCF_000690725.1 Stegastes partitus | reverse complement strand
AGCAGAGACTCTTTCAGCAGCACACATGGACGTTACATGGCTGTCAACTGTTACACACTGATGAAGGACCAGTCCACCATGAGACACATGGACCTGGATGTCTGTCTGTACCTGAGAGTGTCCAGTCTACAGTGTGGATCCTCCAGTGCAGCCGACAGCAGCTTCTCTCCTGAGTCTCCTGGATGGTTGTAACCACACCAACTTTATACATTTTTCTGATTGACAAAGGCAGTTAGTTTAAAGTCAACTTTGTAAGGGCCACCATGAAGCACAAATACCACACTGAGCCTGGTGAGAACCCACGCAGGCACAGGGAGAACATACAAGCTCCACACAGAAAGATCCCAGGCCAGAACGAGGCACGAGGCACACCTGTTCACTGAAACCCATTCCAGTGACCAGAGCTGTGTTCGAAATCACCCACTCACTCCCTACTCCCTATATCGTGCACTATATAAGGAGCACCTCGGCAAAGTATCATTTCGGACACTACTCGAGCTGTTAATTACGTCGCTCACTAGCCGCGATTTGTGCTGCAACAGTGTAGTACAAACACATCAAATTAACAGTTTATTGCGTAGCTAAGTAATCAAATTAAATCAAGTTTATTGTCATTTTGCTGTACATACCAGATGAGAGAGCGTTTCTTCAGGATCCAGTAACTAAAAGCAATTTAAATCAAGTGGTGTTGTATGTCCACATCACAACCGAGCGCCACAATTTTAGCGACGTTCACTGTCCGGGTAAAATAAAATTTAACAAAACAAACGGGAATTTTTCCGCATTCTCGTTCATCTCCATTTCCATTTCCTTTCGCGCAATGCATGACGGTCCATATTGCTCGGTTAGTGACCATCGGCTGTACACTACTTTTTACGGTGCATTGTGGGATATTTTGAGTGCACTATATAGTGGATGAAATTTACTGCTGAGAATTCCAACAACACTACAAAATGGCGTGCACCCTATATAGTGCACTATGTAGGGCATAGGGAGTGATTTCGGACACAGCCCAAGTTTCTCCCTCTCCCAGGTTGTGGCTGAGTGCTGATCGCAGGAGTGGAGACAGCTGCTTGGGAGGCTGAGTCACCTGCTGCCACTTCCTATTATTTAAGCCAGGTTCAGCCCTCCATTCATCTCTGGAATGTAGACTCTGCTAACCTGTCAGTCTTGCTCAGTCTGTCTAGTACATTTTACCAGCTCCAGAAAATCCCCTGCTCTGCCTCCAGCTCCCTGACCAGCCTCCTGCCACACTGGAGAGTATTTGCAGCCCCACTCCAGCCAAACCAGCTCCTCTGGCCTGTACACAACCACCTCCTTTAGCTGGACCCTGGATTCCAGCTCCAACTCCTGGCTTCAAGCCCGCTTCTGCCACTGCCAACTTCGGCAGGGCAGGGCAGGCTGAAGTTGGCCCCTTTACCTCAACATCTAAGTGCTGCAAATTCAGTTGTCTGCTATTTCACATGTCTGCACACCATCAGTAGTTTGTAGTTTTTTGTTTCCTTTCACTTCCTCCAATTAGTTGTACTTTTGGGGTTTTGAGTTTAGTTTCAGAGGAATTGCCCTCGTTAGCAACCCTTAAGGTTGCCCTACCTGAGTTCTCTGGTTCTATGTAATAAACTTGTTTAAATCTATAAGTTGGGTCTGCGTCCTGTGTTTTTGGGTTCTCGGACTATGTGACATGCTCCACATGGTGTAAATGTTCTTTCTCCAACTTGGATGTGGCTTTTTTGGTTCCTCTATTATTGTACCTGGTGTTGTTGTACTGATTCATTTTGAAAATCTTTTAACATGTTAAACTTCCTGTCTGTGCAGGACAGTTTGGTACACCGGCATGACCGGCTCCTCTCCAGAGCAACACTGGAACAACATAATTTAATTCTATACATTAAAGAGGTAACAAACACACAAACTCAAAATATATAGTTATGAGTCAAATCAAAATGTCAGCGCTGGCAAATTGCTTTATGAATAAATCATGCTGAAGATACTTGAATGTAATGCGATACAAATGAAAGACATTCAGAACACTCAAATACATAAATTAAGAGTTAAATGAATAAGAGACTAAGGTTAGAAAGCATTTTTTTAACTCGTGTTACTTTTCTCTCTGTTCTTGGTGCCATGGTTTAGAAAGCGTAGTCAAGGTTGTGTAACTTTGATGGCATGTCTGTTAGGATGTTATGTTGAACATCAGGATTGGTGATTTCAGGTGAGTGACATGCCCTTTGGCTCCACCTAGTGGAACACTTTTATTATTGCTTCAACATTCCTGTGCAACAAGCCGGAGGGACAAGTGACCAGGTGTTCTGGATATCAATCAGCCGATTGCTCCAGCTGCGGCGAGGCATGGCTTACCATTCACTCCTCAGATCTGCATGCAGTATTTAAGACGCCAGCAAGCTACAAGTTGGTGTCGGCTTGCTGTAAAACCCATGTTAGTTTTATTCTTGTTTGTATGCTCAGTTTGGTAACTTTGATTCCTGTTCCCACTCCATTCTCCTGTGCTTCAGTTTCGCCATGTTCGCTGCCAACCCGTGACCCATTCTTCGTTCCTGATTCCTCTCCGTTGGATTCCTCTGGCTCCAATCCTCCATATCCTCTGTGTCCCTCTGCTGAACTCACCTGGTCCACCTCCGTCTCTCCCCGGCTCCCCCTCACTAGTTTCCTGTATTGTAGTAAGCCTCATCTCTCACCCACTCAACCAGTAGTTATTACGTATGGGTTTGTATTCGTTGCAGTAAGTTTTTGATTAATTCGTAAGTATGTTTTGTGAAATTGCTAGTTGTAAGTAATTGTTAACAGTAGTTTAGTTCCCCAGTCCGTTAGGGACCTTAGTTTGTCATTTTTGTATTGTATAACTATGCGTAATACATTGTGTTTCATTGAATTTGATGGTCGAGTCTTTCGTCTGCGTCTGAGCCTTAGTGTGTCAAACCGTGACATTAAGATCTAGCCATAATGAGCTCAACAGACAACACACAAATCAGAGCTGTTATATGTGTTCTAAATGACCTCATTCCACTCCAACCAGCCCCATCCTCACACCATGGCCTGCTCAAGCAAATGCCACATTGAGTGTGTTCATGGGACAAAGATATTCTATCAGTGGCACATACAACATGACAGCACCATGACAGAAGTATAATTGGACGATGATGCATTTTAGACAGCCCAGTGCGTTCTCTAAAAGAAGAAATGTGATTATAACTGGGGGAGTCATGAGCCATGGATATGGGAAACTGGCACCACAGGCGCCTCTTTGCATTCAGAGATACTGTCTGGATAGCTCAGATGTAAATTTGGGGAATTACACCAATTGTCAGATTACAATCCTGGCAGCCTGTAAGATCTGCAGATCAAGCAATGACCTGTCCTATGAACAGTCTAGCGAATACCTAGTGGGGGGTGACAATGTGTTTGTACTGACAATCAGTGTGACAGCCTTTAACCTGAAGGACACAGATGTGACAGTTTATGCACCATATGAGGGAGGGTACGGCTGTGAGTGTGAGATAAAGACAAGTTGTTTTTAGTGAGAACTGTACCTTTTCTCAACCTTTTGCAGGAGGGTGTTTTCTGTTTTCTCTTCACTGTCTATATGTAAGAACCAATGCTTCATGTTTTTAGTCAGTCACTTGTTCAGACTCTGTGCTGTACATGTTGCTCCTTGCTGCAGGTAAAACTTTGTTTTGACTTGAGAGACTCTGTATTGATTTGGAGTTTCGGAGTCTACTGAAGAATTTTCCTAACAGTTACACAGCCATTTCTAAAGCTTTAGGACTCCAGCGAACCACGGTGAGAGCCATCATCCACAAATGAAGAAAACACTGAACAGCGAAGGATCTTCCCAGGAGGCCAGAATGACCCCAAGAGCACAATGACGACTCATCCAGGAGGTCACAGAGGAACCAGGACAACATCTGAAGACCTGCAGGCCTCCCTGGCCTCAGATAAGGTCATTGTTCATGACTCGGCAATAAGGAAGAGACTGCAGGGCGAACATGGCCTCCATGGCAGAGTTGAAGGCCAAAACCACTGCTGACCATGAAGAACATAAAGACTCGTCTTACTGTTGAAACAAACATCTGAATGATCCCCAAAACTTCTGGGAGAATATTCTGTGGACTGACGAGACCAAAGCTGAACTTTTTGGAAGGTGTGTGTCTCGTTGCATCTGATGTAAAACTAACAGCATTTCAGATGAAGAACATCACAGCAACAGTCAGACATGGTGGTGGTGGTGGTGGTGGTGTGATGGTCTGGGGCTGCTCTGCTGCTTCAGGACCTGGACCACTTGCTGTGATTGGTGGAACCATGAATTCTGCTCTCTACCAGAAAGTCCTGAAGGAGAATGTTCGGCCATCAGTACGTGACTTCCAACTGAAGCTCACTTGGGTTCTGCACCAGGACAACGATCCAGAACACCCCAGCAGGTCCACTTCTGAATGGTTTATAAAAACTAAATGAAGGTTCTGGAGTGGCCCAGTGAAAGTCTGGACTTGAATCAGACTGAACTGCTGTGGCATGACCTTAGAAAGGACGTTCATGCTGGAAAACCCTCCAGTGTTGCTGAATTAAAACAATTATGCAAAGAGGAGTGGAACAAAACACCTCCACAGAGTGTGAAAGACTCATCACCAGTTCTAGAAAACACTTGACTTCAGTTGTTGCTGCTGATGGTGGCCCAACCAGGTTTTAGGTTTTGGAGGCAATTACTTATTCACACAGGACCAGGTAGCTCTGGATAGGTTTTTTCACTCCTTAATACATAACATCATTTAAAAGCTGTATTTTATGTTCACTTGGGTTATCATTGTCTGATATTTACATTTTTGATGATCATAAACATTAAAGTGGAGAGAAAATACCAAAAAGAATTTAAGAAGGAGGTAAATATTGTTTCACTGTATGTGATATTCAGGATGTACAACAGTTCGACATCAGGATTCAGAAAGAGCTGTTTCTGTTATTACAGTCTGGTTTAATGTATTAAAGTAAGAAATAATAAACAATATTAAGACACAAATGTGAATTTGAAAACATGTTGAGTTTTGATTTCA
>NW_007580567.1:7581-9632 GCF_000690725.1 Stegastes partitus | reverse complement strand
TACCTGAGAGTGTCCGTCTGTCTGTACCTGAGAGTGTCTGTCTGTTCTTTGTTCTTTGAGGACCTAGTAACTGCGGTCCGAGACATCCCAGTGCACAAATTCCTAGCAATCTTTGGGGACTTCAATGCAAGGCTTGAACCAGAGGATGCACCCTTCCCTTATCGCAGCTCTCCCAACCGCAATGGCGCCTACCTCACCGCCTTTCTCAACACAAGCTAGTGGCAGTGAACACCATGTTCTGGAAAAGAACAGGCAAGAGATGGACCTTCCAAGATCGAGCCACAGGTATGCTACGCCAATTGGATTACATCCTACTGAGGAACTCCATCCTAAATGCTGAACCATACAGCACATTCAGTTCTGTGGGCTCAGACCACCGCATGGTCTCCATGAAGGTGCGGCTGAGCCTCGGGGTCCCCAAACCAAGTCCCAAGATACGGCATGACTAGAAAGCATTCTCTAACACCCCAAAGCTGGAGACCTCTCAAAGCCGGACAACTACCGAGGCATCAGCCTGACATATATGACTGCAAAAGTCTTCAACCGCATGGTACTAAACGGGATACGGCAAGCAATCGACCCTCATCTGAGGGAGAACCAGAACAGTTTTCGAGATGGGAGAACTACCACAGCCCAGATCTTGGCACTTAGGGGAATGATTAAGGAGGTGAAGAATGACAACCTGACTGCAGTTCTATACTTTATTGACTTCAAAAAGGCATTTGACTCGATCCACAGAAGCATGATGGTGAAGATCCTTAAAGCGTACGGTATTCCTCCCAACCTACTCTGGGCAATAGAGACCATGTACGCAGGAACAAAGGCCAAGGTGGTGACCCCAGATGGCAACAGTAAGGAGTTTGACATCCTGTCTGGGGTAATGCAAGGGGACGCACTAGCCCCCTTCCTCTTCATCATAGTCCTGGATTATGTGCTCAGGAAGGCAATCAGTGGGCAAGAGCAGGATCTTGGCTTCACGCAAACACCAAGAAAGTCGAGATGACACCCTGCAGTAGTCCTCACAGACCTTGACTATGCGGACATTAGCCTGCTCTCAGACTATGTGGAACAAGCACAACAACTACTGAACAGAGTAGAGCTAGAGTGCACCAAGGTTGGCCTTAGACTAAATAGCAAGAAAACTGAGGTCATCACCTACAACGTTCCACTGGAACATCAACCTCAGACAACAGCAGGAGGTACTGTGCTGAAAAAAGTCGAGGACTTCAAATACCTGGGCTCATGGGTCAACTCAACTGAGCAAGATCTAAAAGTGAGGAAGGCATTGGCATCGAGGGCCCTGAATGGCATGACCTGTGTATGGAACGCCAACCTCCAGCACCAAATCAAACTCAGGTTCTTCTACGCAACAGTAGAGTCTGTTCTCCTCTATGGCAGTGAATGCTGGACCTTGAAGCCAACCCTACAGAAGTCTCTAGACAGGTGCTACACCAGGATGTTGTGGGCAGTGCTTAACATCAGCAAGAGCACACATGTAGCCAACAGGATCCTGTATGAGGGAATACCAAGGGTGAGCGGGAAGATCGCTTTAAGGAGAATGAGACTAGCAGGACACTGTCAAAGGCATCGAGAGCTGCTAGCAAGCTGTGGGAACCGACACATGGGCGTCGGTCACAAGGACGTCCCACACTAACATACATGGACATACTCAAGAAGAATGCAGGAGTTCAAAGTACCAACAAACTGGCCAGATGTATGGGGAATCGGGACGACTTCAAGCAACAATGGAGGGCTCGTCTCAGAGAGTATGTCTGTACCTGAGAGTGTCTGTCTGTCTGTCTGGACCGGACAGTGTCCGTCTGTCTGTACCTGACAGTGTCCGTCTGTACCTGAGAATGTCCGTCTGTCTGTACCTGAGAGTGTCCAGTCTACAGTGTGGATCCTCCAGTGCAGCCGACAGCAGCTTCTCTCCTGAGTCTCCTGGATGGTTGTAGCTCAGGTCCAGCTCTCTCACATTTGAGGGCTTGTATCTCAGAGCTGAGGCCAGAGAAGCACAGCCTTCCTCTGTGATCAGACAGCCTGACAGCCTG
>NW_007580567.1:1203-3206 GCF_000690725.1 Stegastes partitus | reverse complement strand
GCGATGAGGAGGAAGAAAGTGAGCTCTCTCTTTGCTAAAAACCAGGGCAAGGTCATGATACTCGGGTGGAACTGATGTGAGGTCTGGAGGTGGCAGCGGAGGCGTCTCGGCTTTATCTGGGGATGCGGACCGTAGGCAGTGTGCATGGCACGCAGTGCTCCAACCCGAGATAGAGAAGGTGGTCCAATCGAACTGGGGGTTATGCAGTTGCAACCAGGGGAGTCCCAAAACAACCGGAGCTAAAGGAGAGGAGATGAGATAGAACTGGATGTCCTCCCGATGGTTGCTTGAAATCACGAGAGACAAGGGTGCAGTGCGGTGGGTGACTTTAGCCAATAACCTCCTTTTTTTTCTTTTTGTTTTTTGTTTCTTTTATTAACGCTCGAACGGCTATGGGGTTTGGTAAGTTGTAGCTCCGCATTCATTGAAATGATAAATAATTTAACTCTTAACTCTGTTTGAGTAGTTTAGAATGAAATATTAATTATAGAAAGTGCACTTTTGACTTAGATTTTTGTTTGTGATTTATCAATGACCAATTAATTTGATTAATTAATTGATTTTTTGTGACTTATCAATGACCAATTAATTGATTAATTAATTAATTACCTACTTACCTACCTGGACGACCTGTTTTGACTTACAAAGAAAACACAACATGTGAACAATTTTTTTTCCTTTTGAAGATTCTATACAGAATCATTATTGTGGGTAATTCTTTTTTTTTTTTTTTTTTTGAAATGGTGTATGGGTGTATTGGCTAATTATTTTGTGAAGAACTTTTCTTTTGCTAATATATATCATATTCAAACGTCACCACTGCCTCCTGTGTTTCATTCACAATCCAGGCTCCTTAAAAGAACTAGGTCTCTGTTGCTGCTAATTGTAGCCACAGTCAGCCATATAGCCCACATGCCCTACACCTGTGTTGTTCTCCATCACACACAAGCTAAAGTACGTTCTCATTTTATCACTAGATCAACAGTTAAACAATGAAATCAGGAAGAAAAAAAGATTGTCACTGGACAACAATGTGTGAAAGTCTGTCAGCAGGTTGTAGATTCAGTGATTATTCTCTGATTTCACAGTTTGTGCAGCTGAAATGGTTTCATTTAAAGTGAGCTTCAGAAGAACACGACATCCTGATTTTCACTGGAAAAAAACGGAAACACGACATTTGGATCCTGGAATAATCAGAGCTTTCATCTTTATAGGACTGGAAGAAGAAGTAGTTCACAACGAAGCATTTAGAAGGATTTCAGAAAGAGACATTAAAACCTTGAATCTAAAACATGTTTCTGAGTGACAGAGACACGTAGAGACTGAACCATCTGTTCAACAGGGAAACTGTTTCTTGACCAGGAGGAGACTCTGGATGCTGAACTCAACACAGAAACACTAAAGAATGAGGCCAGAACCCAAATCCAGGATACAGAGGTTCAGTGAATGTGGTGTTGAAGGTGTGGAGGTGGATCAGAGAGTCAGAGGAGACTCTGTAGAAGGACAGAGTTCCAGCAGGACAGTCCACATAAACTGATACTCTGTTGGAGACTGAAGACCTGATGGATGTTTTTCTGTTATTGTGTCTGACAGAGAAACCATCATCAGAGCAGAAAAGAGTCCAGGACTGATCATTCCATCCAAACACACAGTCACTAATGTCTCCTCTCCTTCTGATTCCTCTGTAACTCACTGATATTTTAACCTTTCCTCTCCACTCGACCTCCCAGTAACAGCGACCAGTCAGACCAGTTCTACACAGCAGCTGAGGCCAAACGTCAAACCTGTCTGGATGATCAGGATACGACTGATCTTGGCCCACATGTGTCACCTTCCTGTTGTTGTCAGACAGTTTGAGGTTTCTGTGTACTGTGTTTGTGTCGACTGTGAGTTCACAGGAATCTGATGGAGAGAACAAACACAACACAGCTGCAGTTATTGATGGATCATGTGATCAGTATGAAACCTTTGACGATGACCTCAGAGATGTGACAGTTTGAAGA
>NW_007580567.1:0-307 GCF_000690725.1 Stegastes partitus | reverse complement strand
TCATTTGATGAATCTCATCAGCAGAAATGATTGTAGACAGGTTAGCTGTTTATCCACTGATATAAATCACATCAGTTTCAAAGTGTGAATCCTGACCTGAGATTCTTCAGTTTACAGTGTGGACTCTCCAGTCCAGCAGAAAGACTCTTCACTCCTGAATCCTGCAGGTTGTTGTTAGTCAGGTCCAGCTCTGTCAGACTGGAGGACTGGGAGCTGAGGACTGAGGACAGAGCTTCACAGCTTCTCTCTGACAGTCCTACGTGAGGCTATTCATATAATACAATCATCCCACAGAAACTGGTGTCGT
>NW_007580566.1:4999-12257 GCF_000690725.1 Stegastes partitus | reverse complement strand
CAAAATAATTCCCAAACACTACAGAATTCTTATACTGAAGTGATAAGAGATGGCAGACTCACGGCTCCAGCAGGTAACTGTACCGCATAGTGACATGTTTGCATATTTATTATTTTAAGTATTTGCCTTCATACTATGTTGTGGCTTTCATGGTGGAGTACATATCTGCAGCTGATTGGACTTCATCTCTTTTTGTGACAGCTGATAGAGCTGGAGTTCATTATGTAGATTGTAAGGTTTGTGGAGAGTTTGAACCTTTGTCAAGTTGATCACTGATTTGAAATAACAATAATATCCTATCAAATTGGAACAAAGACAGGTACCTCAGGGTAGATCTGCAGTTCAAATTTAAAAGGCTCAAATATAAAGTGCTCCATTCAACTCTGCTAACATAAGGAAACAACTACAATTATTGATATTTTATATTGAAGAAAATGATTGATAGAAATTGATCACCTGTCATTGGAGAGATTGCACAGGCTTAGGTCTTTGTTAACAAGTTGTAATTAAGAATAAAGATCAAGCTACAGTAAGACTATTATAGACATTACATGTTTTATGATGTGGAAGTGTTGCAGCATTTTTTTAAATGAATGTAACTAGCTAATATTTTAGGTTGAATCATTGCAAGGCCATACCAGCTTTATTGTGTTTATAAAGCGATACAGCTTTCTAGCAGGTCTAATATATCAAATCTCATAGGAGGATAAATCTGAAATTTGAGAACTGATTAAGGTATCATCACATAAATAATCATTTTCAAATGTTTATTACAGAAACTTTTGATTGGGAGGCACTTCATGGAGAGAATGCTGAGAAGACTTCAGGAAGTTCTGCAACGTCAGCCCGTGGATTTAGATCACTTACATTTTGTTTTAAGTCATGAAATGGGACTTATACAAAGCTTTGCTAATATACTGGAATTACCACAAGATGTTGTTCATGCATTAACTGAAATTTTAAGACTTATTCGATTGCAAGAGGAGGAGAGACCTCCAGCTTCTCCCTATGTAGAGGTCCTGCGTGGTGGCAGAGGACAGCCAAAACTAGTCATATCTAAAGAATATCTACAAGACCTCATTGACATGCAGCTGTCTATCTCCTGCATAGCTAAGCTCCTTGGTGTCAGCAAAAAGACAGTGTTTCGTCGGATGCATGAGTTTGGACTATCAGTGAAAGGCTCATATAGCAATCTCACAGATGGGGAGCTGGACAATCTTGTGCGTTCTGTTAAGCTGAGAATGCCACACATAGGCTACAGAATGATGAAGGGTGAGCTGCAAGCAATGGGACACCGAGTCAGATGGGAGCAGGTTTCAGAATCTATGCACAGGGTGGATTCTGCAGGGATCTTGGAGAGAATGGCTCATTTGGGCTGTGTTGCTAGGAGAGAATATTCTGTCAAAGGTCCTCATTCACTGGTCCACGTGGATACGAATCATAAACTTATTAGGTATGCATGAATGGTGGGAAGTCTGAATATGGATAAGTTACCTGCATGAATTACATTTGTTGTTGCTTAATGGGAAATGAATGTAAAGTTTGAAATTCTTGAAATTGCCTGGTATGAAAATCAAAAATTAACCAATTAAATCTGAACACAAAACAGTTACAATTTATAGAAGTGATACATTTTCTGAAAATGTGTTTGTCTTTCAGATATGGTATTGTAATCTTTGCAGGGATTGATGGTTATTCCCGAAAGGTAAAAAGTCGAGTCTAAGCTTGTGTTCATTTATTTGTTTGTTTGTATGACACATTGACTTAAGTGTTTTGCTGTTATGCTCTAGATAATGTACCTCGGTGCTGCTAATAATAACAAGTTTTCAACTGCATTTGACTTCTTCATGAGCTCTGTTGAAGAGTTTGGCTTTCCACTACGGTAAGATAAGCCTTCATCCATGTCCCTTAAGAAAATCTTCTGGCAACATTTGACTGTCTCTGTTTCTTATATCATAATTTAGAATTAGAGGAGACCAAGGGGTTGAAAATGTTGGCATTGCTAACTGCATGTTCTCTATTCGCGGATGTGGTCGAGCAAGCTACATATCTGGAAAAAGCATGCATAATCAAAGGTACATGTAGTTGCTTTTTGGTCATAAAATCTATGCACTGATCATTTCAAGTGATATTAATACTGTACACTGACGTATTTTTTTGTTTTGTTATCTTGTAGGGTGGAGCGCTTGTGGCGTGATGTGTGGATGGCGGTAACAAGTGTATATTATGAGCTGCTTCATGGTCTTGAAGAAGATTGCCTGCTAGATCCCTCCAACAGTCTACACTTATTCTGCGCCCAGTATGTCTTTGTGCCACGCCTCCAAAAGGATCTTGACACCTTCGCCAGTGGGTGGGATAACCATCCTCTTCGAACAGAACAAAACCTGACTCACAATCAACTTTGGACCATAGGCCTTCTCCAGCATCCTGTGGCTGCTCCAGAGAATGTAGAGGTACAGCTCAAAAATGTTAAATCTGAGCTATTTAGTTATTTAAACAACTTTTTACTACAGATTACTGAAATTAGCATTCAAAACTGTATTTGTGGTTATTTGGTTTTACCTTGTCTACCATTCTTTTGAAATAATAAAATGCAATAATACAAAAATAAAAGAAATCAGAAAGAGGTCAAAACCTTTTTATAACATCAGTCTCTGTTCAGTATTTTTTTTGTTTCCTGGTTAACATAAATTCTGCACACCTATTTTTTTTTTTTTTTTTAAATCAGTGCAGTAAAATACACTAAAGATATATGCACAGTGTTAAAATAACTTGTCATTTACTGTATAGGGCATGCAAGATGGCGTCTTGGAGTGGAACTCCAACAGTTTGAGCGAAGAGACTGCTGGTGGAGTAGTTCTACCACCCATCCAATGCCCTTTGGGGCCACATGCAATGGCAGGACTGAGGGCAGCCATCGATCCTGTAACTCCTTCTCAGGACAATGGAAGAGACATTTGCCAAGCTGCTCTTGACTATGTAGCACTCCACTCATAAACATGGCAGAATAACAGTTAGCAATTTGGAACATATCAGCATGAATGCTTTGAAAAAAAGTCTTGATTAACATTACCTGACACTCAAAGACTAATCAAAGTGTCAGGTAGTACTTTGCTTGCATAAATAGTTCTTAATGTGAATCTGTGTTGGATCTACTGTAGATTTTTATGGTTTCACTATGTAGTCCACAGTTAATAGACAAGGTATTTGAAATGGAATTAGTAGCTAACCATTTTGATATTCATTTCAGTATATTTTTTCAAGCAGCTAAAATGTCCATGCCGCTAGTTCCATAAATGTGAGGATTTGATAATGACTCTTTGGGTTGTTGGTTGTACAACAGAAGTATAAAGAATGTGTTAAGGGTTTTTTTTTTCCTTATAACATTTGATTGGTAAACAAATGTACATAAAATGTTAAGAAATTATACTGAAAATAATTGCATGTTGCAGCCTTAGTTTAAACAACCAGTCTTTATTTATTTTTTGACAATGTGCAACTTGCAAATTACCAGTTACTTTCAATAAAACTTTGCTCTGAGGAACATACAACTGTGAGCCTCAGACTTGCAGTTTTTAACACGTTTGTCACTCAGAACAGGAACCAACATGTTGAACATAACCATTCTTAGTGTGACTTACCAAGACTTACATTTACTTAACAGATTTTCTAAAACAACCATACCACAGCAGAATGAATCCATGACCAGTCTGTCTGACTTGAGATAATAAGGCATGGCTGATCAGGAAATATGGCCTCTATACTCTACTAAAACCTCTACTCATTCGGATTGCCACTGTCATTATATCTTTAAACTCATTGTAAGTATTCATATGTGCAACAGGAAAAGTTACTGTGTTTGTGCAGGCACTTACAAGTGGGAAACAAATCTGGTGCTCAGACATTTTTTCATTACACTGGTGTTCAAATGTCACATTTATTTTAAAATTTGCCCTCTCTGATGGCAGAAGTGGCTTGTGCCCTTGTCCTGTTAACCACTGCATCACTGTTGGGACACACAGGCTCAAGTGGCTGTTTTGCTCAGGACTGCAGTGCTCGTCTTGTCTCAGACTGTTCCACATGTCCTGGTCTTCATCCTGACCTGCATGATGAAAAAAAAACAATTGTCTTTAACAGATCAGAACATTTCATAATGTAAAAAACAACACTGTTAGAATGCAGTTCAGTGTAAAACTATGCAGTCGCCTTTTTATGTTGATATACATTGAAATAACTGAAAGGAAAAAGGAAGATGCAAACAATTCCTTGAGTACAATAATGTTATCCAAAACAAGTGGTTGTCCAGTATCCAATCCCTTGATCAAAACATCTAACATGACACAGAAGTGGTAAAAAATAAGTACATCAGACCTGTCATTTCAAGGTCTTGGAGAAAGTCCTGGAAGAAGTTGATGACTGCATTTTCTCTTGCATGCTTTGGCCTTCCCTTTTCACTCATCTGAGGCACCAGGATACTCATTATGTAATCAGCATCCGGCTAAAGATTAAAACAATAAAACAGCTTTGTTTTCTTCCAAAATTAGAGAAGTTAGAGAAAACAATAACAAAAAACTATAAAAGAAATAATGTTAAATCATAAAGAGATGCAGTTATATTGCTTCATCCTACAGCAATCAAAGTGAATCTATGATAATAAAATGTCTAGCATCCTTACTCTGTTGTCATCATCTCTGGGGACAAACAGGTCTGAACAAAGACTTGGGTGTCTCCCAATCATCTCTGGAAGGTTGTACACCTTTAGGCCATTACTGATTTGCTGAAGCATAGGTGTCACACGCATTGTTGCATGTAGAACAATGGCTCTATTCACAAGAAAGACCAACATTTACTTATTTGCTTTCTCTCTCTCGCTTACACACTCACTCTCTCTCTCACACTCACAGCTAACAGAACTAGCAAACTAGCACAACAAACAATTTTTTTTATTTATGATACATATATATAAAACAAAACTGTAAACATGTGTATGCACCTTATGACACTGTCCTTTCTGTCCATCTTTATCAGCCCTGTGTAGCCACAACTCACAATCTGATCTGTGAACTCTGCTAGATCAGTTGCTGCCTCCACCTAAAGGTAAAGCATAAACTCAATCACAGAATACTAATGAAAGTATGTACATTACCGGTCAAAACTTTCACAACACCCTGATTTTTCCTGTTTTTTATTAAAAAAATAATGCAGTTTATTGTCTCATTGTACTCTGGAATTAAAGCATAGCACAAATAAACAATTTAAGGCCCAGGCAATCCTCTTTTTTTTATTCTGATGTCTTAACAATGGCTTTCTTGGTGCAGCTGGAACTGTCAAACCAGCAACTCGAAGTCTTCTTTTCACAGTTGAGACTTGTTACACTGAGAATTGTTACTGCGACCACTATTAAGCTATGCTTGAAGGTGTGGTGCTGTGAATCGCCTATCACACAAGCTGACTCTCAGAAACTTAGCAGATGTACTCACCCTCTCGATGAGCAAGGCATATTCAAGGTCATCCACATCATCTTTGGTTAGCTGCAAAACATCAAAGCTTCCTGTTGCCAGAAACTGGTAACACCATTTTCTAAAGAAGCATGGTGCTGGGCCACCCTGAGCAAGGCTGACTGCAAACATTTCTCCTGCAGTTCTGCATGTCATCAACAAACATTACAGATGTTGTAAATGTGTATTTTCACACGTTCATGTTCAAACTGTATCAATGCAGTCTAAGAAACATCCCAAACCTGTAGAAACCATTTTCTAGGTCACTAATGGAGTAGACAGGACTCTTTCCCTTCTTGCCACTGCCTTCGAACAGTCGCCTCTCTATGCCATGCATCCTTTCTAAATGCCAACAAATAATGACAGACAACACAATCAGTATATTCACTGAATTCTAACCATGTACCTCCTTGGTACCTCTGTCCAAAACATTTAGTAACATTACCTGTCAAAAATTCTTTGCTTAATGCACCAGTATCTATTCCCGCTTCTCCGATGAAAGTCACATTCAGTTTGTTGACAGGACAGCCCTTCTTTTGTCTCTGCCATTGAATAAAGCCCCTATGGACAAGGTCTTCCCGTGTGATGCAGATCTTGAACTCCTTGCTTTCATCCACTTGGCTCTCAAGCCATTCAAGAACATCACTTTCACTATTAAAAGCAGTGAAAGAAAACCATTACTTTAAATTAAAACTGAAGAATAATAAGACATCGATAGTGAATGAAAACAATAATTACCTAGTGACATCAGTAATAGACTTCTTTCCCCGACTCGTCTTAAGGTCAAAATTAGCAGAGTTGGTATTGTGGCCAAGGTTGTCCTGTACACTGAGAATGGTCAACATTAAACAACAAATTTGCAAGTATAATAGATCATTGTTCAGGTTTTCAGCACACCTGAAAATGTGTTGGATTAATGAAAAAAAACAAAAAAAAAACAACTTATTTGTCTTTGTATCCCTCAGAGGAGGAAAAGTTGGACTAATCTGTTGCCTTGTTGCCCTCAGTGACACTAGAGACACTACAAAGAAGCACTGAAAAAAAAAAGCTTTAAAGGGGAGAAAAAGTCATTCTTTATATGAAATACTAAAGTTCATGTTAGACTATTTCAAGATTGAAATGTCATTTCCTGTCAAAAAATGTGAAAATGAAAAAGACTTGTGGCTAGTGAGTAAAACTAACGATTGACAATGGGCTGGTTAAACTATATCTTTGTGAAAAGCCCTGATTAATTTTTACTCCTTAGGGCATTTTTGGAATTTTCATCCATGCCAACTACAATTGAAAATACTTTTAATACATAGTCCAATTTCAAAATTAACATGCTGGAAACAAAACTTTAACAAAGACATACATGGATATATATACACTACTCACAATAAGTTAGGGATATTGTTATTTACATGAGTGGTTTTCCTATTTGGTCTGAATTTTAATGAAATAAGTAAAAGTTCCCTTAGCTATTATTAATAATGAATGAGAAGAAACACCATTTTCATTAGTTTACTATTTATTACCCCCAAAATGTAAACAATAACAAGGATAGCCCCAAATAACAAAAATTGACAATGTCAGTAGTGGGTGTTTCCACCATTTGCCGCAATGACAGCTTGACAACGACAGCTCATGCTCCTCACTGGCCTCATGATGTTGTTCTGAGGAAATGCGTTCCACTCTTCCACAAGTGCTACACGCAGTTCTGCCAGGTCACGTGGGGGTGGAGTACGGTCATCCAGTCTCTGCTTCAGCTGGTCCCAGAC
>NW_007580566.1:0-2169 GCF_000690725.1 Stegastes partitus | reverse complement strand
GAAACAAAGACTGTATGTATGAAATCCACTGAGTCTCTCACAATATCCCTAACTTATTGTGAGTAGTGTATATGATCAACACTATGGAAAGACAAACCTTTCACCACAATGGCTTGCATGCAGGGCAATGTCATCTGCTGGAAAGCAGCCACAACAAATAGGGCATTCTGTGCTTCCCTGTAAACAGAATAGTTACGTTAGGATAGAAAGTACAATAGATTGTGTTCAAACAAACACCACAAGCTGTTGTTTCTTAAAATTGTAAAACTGCTGATAAATTCAATTCACCATGATTACCGGTTCAAGATCTCTGGACTCTATGTCAGAGTGCGCATGTGGTGAGTTTGTGACAGAAAGAACGTGGACTTCACTTTGCCAGTCCTGTAAAGTAACACACAACAGTTATATCCATAAATATATAGGAGAACAAATATTCATTTTTATAATACAATGTGACACAATAGATGAAACAGGGTCAATATCGGGACGCTCTGGAAATTTTTGAGACAACAGATTTTTCCAGGATGAATTTGAAATCTGAAACATTATGCCATCTGGTAGTTCAGCATTTTGCCAATGGCAACAAAATTAAGCGGTATGGAATTATTAAAATACAGACTTATTTCCATGTCTGCATAGTGAATTTTGGAATTATTATTATGACATTTTAGTTTCATACACAATGATAGGTCTTCTTGTATAAGTTACAATAACTAATGCACTTGGTTCAAGTTACACTAAATCTCCAAACTCTGTGTACAAATAGGTAAAAGCACAATATAATCTGTCATTCACCTCAACATCATCTGTTGCTGATGGAGACTCAGTACAACTATTAATGTGCAATGCAAGAATATGCAGTGGCATTCTTTCTTTGCACACTTGGCAAGCAGCTTTGGGCGTTTTTTGAAATTCAGTGGCATCAGATGGCAATGGAGTAAGATCGAAGTCCTGCTGCAGTGGAATAATATACAAGATTGTTTTCCCAGAACCAGAAACACTGCGAATCAGTCTTCCTGAATAACCATCAACATCAGGAGGAATTGCAGTCAATTTTCTTCTACCATGGCCACCTGTATGTACAGACAGTGAGAGAAAGAGTTTTAAATGTTAATGTCACGGCAGTACCCAGAGAGAATGATGTTTGAAAATGGTATGTAATGTACCTGAGGCCTTGTGGAACAGCCACCCTTCCACCGCCTCCATTTTGGGATATTCTTCAATAAGAATTTTATTTATCTAAGAAAAGAATTACATAAATGGAAGATGTGGTGAAATAAGTACAGCATTGTACATTTTACAAAAAAAAAGGGTACATATACAATGTATCCTCTTCTATTAACTTGGAGAGGAGGCAGCCCATCCTTCCTTTAACCAAGCAAAACTTAATTTGTAAAAAAATCAAAATGGCCACATTGACTATTATTTTAATGCTGAAATTATGCATGATTTGTTGTTACAGTACCATTTGATGGCTCATATCCTCTGTTAAGGTGAGGGAGCTCTTCCCCAACCCTGCTTGACTCAACTCCAACTCTTCAGCCGCAGATGGAGTGTAGGTACAGCCTTTATTTAACAAGCATACATACAGGTTGAATGGCCTAACGTAGCACATTCTCCCCTTCGGTGTAGGGGTTTGGAATGGAGAAAAGCGTTTTTTTCCCTTCCTCTTGGTAAAGAAGCCAGGAAATGATCTGTATGTGGTAGGTTAAAATATGAAAAGCATATAAGCCAACATTAATAATGTTAAAAAAACAAAACAAAACAGAAACAGGACAACCACCTTTAGTAATACATCCTGCTAAGTATGACTAATATCAGACAATAGGGGAAAATAAATTCAAAACCTGGTCATCTCTTCCTGCACCGCTGGTTTTGGGGTTTGTGCATGGGGGGTCTGAGTTTGCGTCTCATGCTGTGCTTGGGAATTACTTTGTTGAAGATTTTTCGTTAGCACGTTTATGAGGCCGTGTGCAGCGGCAATAATACTGGCCTCAACCTCCTGGAGAACAAAATACATCACAAGCACATATTAGCATTAGCTACGACTAACGGCAGGCTAGCTAGCTAGCTAGCTAGCTAGCTAGCTAACATACAGTCGATGGTAGCAACATATTCATCTCAACCATACTTCACTTAAGGTCGGCGTGCATTCGGTTTAAAGTTCTT
>NW_007580565.1:9392-11026 GCF_000690725.1 Stegastes partitus | reverse complement strand
TTTTTCATGTGAATCTTATGTGTTTTTGTTATTATTACTTTTGCTCTTTTGTACTTTTACTAAATATATATAAATCATATCCACACAAACACTGATATGTTTACAGTTAGGGACATGTGGTTTTACATTTTCTTTAATTGAATCATAAATAAATGAGCCCATGAGTTTGTTTTACAAATATTTATTGTATTTATTATTCAATTTTAAAGACAAAAACTCTCAAAAATGTTTTTTAAAAATACTTTCAATCACTCTTTTACAGTTATTAACATCATATTTACATCTGGACATTTTTTAAATATGAGAAACAACCGCTGCAGTTGCTTGTTTTTGCTCATCGAGTCGGTATTTTTGTGTTATTTGAGGGATGCATTTAAAGGAGACACTTTCTAACATGTTTGTAGTGAGGACAGAACATCAAGGTGAACTCTTCTAAGTTTGTTTTTATGACTAAAAACAATCTGTACAATAAACCTGCTTTTAAATGACTGAAGAATGACCAACATGACTGTAGTACTTCTACTTTCATTATAGTTCTATAATGCAGATATATGATACTTTGGAATATTGTAAATTGTACATATGGAAATCTTTGTATTGTATTTTTTTCGTGTTTGCTTTTTTTACTTTTTACTTTTAGTTTTTGTATATTGTTGTATAACTATTTGTTTTATTTTATTTGATGCTACTGGGATAAAACCATTTCCTTTGTGCATCAGTAAAGTTGATCTAAGTCACCTGCTGACTGATTGAGGCTATACTAGAGTTCAACATTCAAATGGCACAGACAGGCAGGTTGTAGCATATAATCGTGCCATGCTGTGCTGCAGAGCATGTCAGCACCATCGTACAGTCACTTTTATGTTTCCGGCGTAGCCACCAGCATTGTTTGTACACGTGTCACTGATTGCGTAAGCTGACTGAGGAAGTACAGTTTCTATACTCTGCTCTACATGCCTGAACAGGAGACGACACGGGAAAGGAAGCGTCCGTTTACTTCCAGAAACTTCAATATTTCATCTTCAGATCCATTTTTAAACCTGCACTTCTTCTTTGACCTGAGGATAACAGCTCAGTAAAGGTAGGCTACGTGCACCGTATATCTTGTAAAGACTCTCCACAGGTGGCTCTAGTTTATCCTGTCATACACACGGCAACAGCATTTTTCTTGTCTGTGCATAAAGAAATGATTTTATTCTGGCCTTTTTGCAGTTCATTGTAAAGGCTTTTAGTCGTTTAAAGATGATTTCAGTTTATTTATGTAAGCCATATTCACATAACAATGAATACAAAACAGAAAAATGCCCAAAGATGATCAAACTGAAAGCTAAAACGAAGTATGTTGTCATAGCAATGGATACAGGTGTACTTTATTATATGGTAGTGTATATTCTCAGACAGCCCGGTGCTATGGGTTTCTTCTGCGGTCGCTTTAGGTGTACTTACAGTGAATCTGATGAGTTGTTTTAGCTTTGACTGCTTAGTTTTTCAGAATCCCTACAAGTGGCACAAGATTTTTTTTTTTACATCCTACTATGTAAATATTTGAGTTGAGTGTCATGTGTCCCGCTGCAGGCCATGGACAAGCTGAGGTCAGAGCAGGACAGACTGTGTTCGTGGCTCTCAGATGACCC
>NW_007580565.1:6714-8004 GCF_000690725.1 Stegastes partitus | reverse complement strand
AATGCTTGTTTGATTATGCTCCAGACGCATAACAAAGCCAGGATTCCTGTTTCCTCCTGTTACCAGTCTTTATTATGAAATAAGCTAAGCTAACTGTCTCGTGAATCTGCTTTCATTTTTATTTGAAGCACAAAGCCATCTCTTTTGTTTGCACTATTTCTTATATTTATATGTACATTTTTCTGTCTCGTATATGTGTATCTCTGTGTTTAATGGCGCTATCAACAACGTGAATTTCTCCACTGTGAGATAAATAAAGGCATATCTTCTCTTATCTTATCTTATGTAAGCATTATCAATCTTCTCATGTAACCCTCAGCAACAATGCATACTGTGTAAGTGTATTTTCAAAATGACTGGACTGTTAGACTGTTAAACTGATCACTACTGGTGAAGCAGAGAACACTGATGGAAACAGAAGTCCCAGACAGCAGTTTTAGCCACAATTGCAAGCTCAGAAATTTAAATTTTCACTTAACCTGCATGCCTTTGACTTTGACCACAGCAGCAAAAAGTAAAATTACACAAAAATAAATGACCCATATGAAAGATTCAAACAAAAAACTAAAAAAACAAACAAAACAGGGCTGATAAACAACTGTTGTCTTTTCCAGGGCCCTGCTATGAAAATGATTACTGAGCACAAGGTGGAACTCATCGACAGCCTGAGGGCGGATCTCTTCATTCTGCAGCATGTGCATGCCAAACGGATCATCACAGACAGACAATATCAAAAGCTGAAGCATATCTCTCAGCCAGAAGAAACTGTTACCAACCTGATAGATGTTGTGATTGGTAAAGATGAAGAGACCTGTGATCAATTTCTTCAGGTTCTTAAAGACCCTGAAGTTCTCAGGACATATCCAGGACTGAAAGAAATCCTAAACATTGAATCTTAGCACTGGAGGAGATAATTTAGAAAAGCTACTGAGTGCAATGAGCACAGGAGGTTTGTCTCTCTGCACCTGCTACAATACTTTGTGTTTGTGAGTGACTTATTTTTGCGTTGTTGTGTCTTTGGTACAGAAGATGTTTTGTATAACTCCTGGAATACAGCTCATCTGGTGATTAAAGTTTTCAAGTCTAAGCTTTTGCACCTCTCGCTTTTAAAAAGATTTGACTATTTATTACATAATGACATGCATTTGTGGTGTTTGGTTGCGACTCTGCTTGAGTGATGCTCTTGAACAATCCCAGCAAGCAAAACACAGACAATCACTGAGATCACCAACCACCAAACCTGCACTCCCAAAAGGAGGAGATGAGCAGAGTCACCTTGAAATGAAATAG
>NW_007580565.1:0-6511 GCF_000690725.1 Stegastes partitus | reverse complement strand
TCGATCAGTGCGGGGATATTTTATCTCTGAATGAATTTAAAGAAATTCAAAAACAACAAAGTGCATTGGAGAAGATGAGACTGCTTTTGCAAATAGTCATACGCAAGGGAGAGGATACCTGTCTGAGCTTCATAGACATTCTGAAGCAGCATCAAGCACGCTACCAAGGCCTGCAGCAGCTTTTCAACCCTCAGCCTCAAGGTCTGTAAGAGTCCTGCATGCAGCTCTGGCCTGTGCTCAAGCCTCAACTTGAATTTCAGTCAGAAGTCGCCGCAGTCAGAGTTTCATGCTCCTGCATTGTTCTATTCTTCCAGGCTCACCTGCTCCAACAGTGTTCGCTGATAACAACAGTGTTGTGATCAACAGGACAATAACTAATGGAGCCGTAAAATCTCTGTCCACTACCATTGAAACAGTGAGCGATTCGGGAAGTCATTCGTCTGGTAGGTACTGATTTCCTGAGTTTACCATGAAATCAAAAGACAAGTTGAAATATGCGTTGCTGTTCTCCAGTTAGGCCAGTAGCTGAGGTCATAACACTCCTTTACACTTGTTCTTTTCAACAGAGTTTTGATTAGATGAAGTGAATTTTTCCTCTTTTTCTTCATGTAGCAAATGTTCCACATGCAGATTTAACTGCACTGGGAGGCAGCGTGATATGTGCTGATGTTCTGTCTGGACTCACCGTTCATGATGGTATAGATCTCTCAGTGTCTGTGAAACCATCACAAGCATATGCAGGTAAAATTTTGTTGTCATATATTTGTAATAATATAAATATCTACACATGTGTCATCCTCTGCCGATGTCTCATTCGTATATCGTATGATTTCAAAACAAAAGATTGTTTGGACAGGTCAGTAAAACCGAACTTGTTTTCTTCTCAGGTGCCGTAGATAAAACGCTGCCTTCTCCTCAGGTACAGTAGCAGAAACCAACATATACACAATAAGTTGCTCATTTACACGATAGGTTGATTTTATGTCAAAGTCCAGAATACCTGTTCGATGTCAGGTGCAGCTGCAGCTGTTTAAAGTTGTGCTGAACAGTGGAATTAGCCATTAGAGAAACTAATTAATCTTCTCTAATTCAGGTGAATAGATTGCTCTTATTTAGCCTAACTTTACAGGAATAGTTTATACCTTCCAACAAATACGAATGCTTATTTGATTGTGCTCCAGACGCATAACAAAGCCAGGATTCCTGTTTCCTCCTGTTACCAGTCTTTATTATGAAATAAGCTAAGCTAACTGTCTCGTGAATCTGCTTTCATTTTTATTTTAAGCACAAAGCCATCTCTTTTGTTTGCACTATTTCTTATATTTATATGTACATTTTTTTCTGTCTCGTGTATGTGTATCTCTGTGTTTAATGCTGCTATCAACAACGTGAATTTCTCCACTGTGAGATAAGTAAAGGCATATCTTCTCTTCTCTTCTCTTATCTTTTGTAAGCATTATCGATCTTCTCATGTAACCCTCAGCAACAATGCATACTGTATAAGCGTATTTTCAAAATGACTGGACTGTTAGACTGTTAAACTGATCACTACTGGTGAAGTAGAGAACACTGATGGAAACAGAAGTCCCAGACAGCGGTTTTAGACACAATTGCAAGCTCAGAAATTTAAATTTTCACTTAACCTGCATGGATTTGACTTTGACTACAGCAGCAAAAAGTAAAACTACACAAAAACAAATGACCCATATGAAAGATTCAAACAAAAAACTAAAAAAACAAAACAGGGCTGATAAACAACTGTTGTCTTTTCCAGGGCCCTGCTATGAAAATGATTACTGAGCACAAGGTGGAACTCATCGACAGCCTGAGGGCGGATCTCTTCATTCTGCAGCATGTGCATGCCAAACGGATCATCACAGACAGACAATATCAACAGCTGAAGCATATCTCTCAGCCAGAAGAAACTGTTACCAACCTGATAGATGTTGTGATTGGTAAAGGTGAAGAGACCTGTGATAAATTTCTTCAGGTTCTTAAAGACCCTGAAGTTCTCAGGACATATCCAGGACTGAAAGAAATNAACAAAGCCAGGATTCCTGTTTCCTCCTGTTACCAGTCTTTATTATGAAATAAGCTAAGCTAACTGTCTCGTGAATCTGCTTTCATTTTTATTTTAAGCACAAAGCCATCTCTTTTGTTTGCACTATTTCTTATATTTACATGTACATTTTTCTGTCTCGTATATGTGTATCTCTGTGTTTAATGCTGCTATCAACAACGTGAATTTCTCCACTGTGAGATAAATAAAGGCATATCTTCTCTTCTCTTCTCTTTTCTTTTGTAAGCATTATCGATCTTCTCATGTAACCCTCAGCAAAAATGCATACTGTATAAGTGTATTTTCAAAATGACTGGACTGTTAGACTGTTAAACTGATCACCACTGGTGAAGCAGACAACACTGATGGAAACAGAAGTCCCAGACGGCAGTTTTAGCCACAATTGCAAGCTCAGAAATTTCAATTTTCACTTAACCTGCATGCCTTTGACTTTGACTACAGCAGCACAAAGTAAAATTACACAAAAATGAATGACCCATATGAAAGATTCAAACAAAAAACTAAAAAAAAACAAACAAAACAGGTCTGATAAACAACTGTTGTCTTTTCCAGGGCCCTGCTATGAAAATGATTACTGAGCACAAGGTGGAACTCATCGACAGCCTGAGGGCGGGTCTCTTCATTCTGCAGCATGCGCATGCCAAACGGATCATCACAGACAGACAATATCAACAGCTGAAGCATATCTCTCAGCCAGAAGAAACTGTTACCAACCTGATAGATGTTGTGATTGGTAAAGGTGAAGAGACCTGTGATAAATTTCTTCAGGTTCTTAAAGACCCTGAAGTTCTCAGGACATATCCAGGACTGAAAGAAATTCTAAACATTGAATCTTAGCACTGGAGGAGATCATTTAGAAAAGCTACTGAGTATAATGAGCGCAGGAGGTTTGTCTCTCCGTCTCTCTGCACCTGCTGCAATACTTTGTGTTTGTGAGTGACTTATTTTTTGCTCTTTATTTTGTTCTATGTTGCACTGAAGGAGCTGCTCTTAATCTCATTGTACATGTGTATAGTGACAATAAAGGCATTCTGTTCTGTTTTTGCTTTGTTGTGTCTTTGGTACAGAAGATGTTTTGTGTAACTCTTACAGCTCATCTGGTGATTAAAGTTTTCAAGTTTAAGCTTTTGCACCTCTCGCTTTCATAAAGATCCTTTTATCCACAGAAAAAACAGTGACGATCGACAATGCAGAACTTTTGACTTTTGCAATATTTTAGACAGAACACCGTCAGATTTAACTGTTTATTTCATAATGACATGCATTTGTGGTGTTTGGTTGCGACTCTGCTTGAATGATGCTCTTGAACAATCCCAGCAAAGCATGACACAGACAGTCACTGAGATCACCAACCACCAAACCTGCACTCCCAAAAGGAGGAGATGAGCAGAGTCACCTTGAAATGAAATAGACTTTAAAGAAATTAGCCGATGTGTAATGACCAGCGTGTCTTATTTCCTTTGAAGTTGTCCAAGAATGAACAACCTTCACATCTAGATGCAGGGGATCAGCAGCATCCTGAATGCACACAGATGCACATTTGGCAAGGCACTATTATAGTGACTTGATACAAAGGAGGGAACAGATCACGGTGTTGGCATGAGATGTGGAGGCCAGGAACTCAAGGCCTGGATAGGGCCTTCCCAGAGTCTGAGCTGAACAGAGGCTCATGTCCGCTCTCACTGGTTAACCATTCCATAGTTAATGTTGGTGATGTTTGTCATTATGGGCTGCACGGTGGAAGCTCGCCGGTTTGCATCCCAGTGAGGACACCCGGGATCTTTCTGCGTGGAGTTTGCATGTTCTCTCCGAGTTCTCCGGCTTCCTCCCACAGAAAAACAAGAAAACATGTTGAGGTTAATTGGTGATTCTAAATTGTCCGTAGGTGTGAATGTGAGTGTGCTTGGTTGTCTGTCTCTAAGTGTAGGCCTGTGATAGACTGGTGACCTGTCCAGGGTGTCCCCTGCCTTCGCCCTGAGTCAGCTGGGATAGACTCCAGCCCTCCAGCCCTCCAGCACTTGGAAAATGTAAGAGTTGTCCAAGATAACCAAGGACCAGAGGATCTTTGAAGCACACAGCAGGTAAATAGCTTCTTCTATGCATCAGCCAGGGACAGTTTAAATTATAAAGTACTAATGTTCACCAATATAGCCAACATAGTAGCCCATGCCAGGTAGAGCGACAGCAACACAGCTTCATAATTTAGAAGAATTAAATAAGACCACTTGAAATTTTAACTCGCATGCTCTCAAATTTTGTCCCAGTCTGGAGCCCTGGGTGGGACTGTTGGTGCATTGAGCCTCTTGGTCATGAGGAGCTAAAAGCCGAAGGTCAACTTTACTGAGCCAGACTAATTCTAGTTTTATCTATAAGCTTCGAAAGCGACCTTAAAGACAGTCGTTGAAATATTTTTTAGCCTGCTCTTGAGAAGAACTGATCTTTCAACACAACCATTCAGACTTTTCCTCCACAGCCTGATTCAGATGAACTAAACAGAGTTTAACTAGATTGATGTAATTACCTGCCAGTATGTGTCCACAGAGGTGAGGCTTGAGGAGAAGGGCAACACCAGCAGGGGGCGCTGGAGCTGCACGGTGGCTCTGCCATGACGTCACACTAGTGGGCGGAGCTAGCAGATTTGAACCCAGAAGTTGTGCGGCAGGTAACAGATGCTGAGGAAACCTGGATTTTGGGGCTTAGATTAGAGGTCATGGTGTTTAGAGGAGAGTTTGGTGGACGCCTGGAGGAGATGTGACGAGGGGATGCTGGGTGTGAGGACTCCGGAGCTGGAGTGGGATTAATGGTGGTTAAATATTCCCGCAAATACTGGAGCCGGTGGACTGAAGCAGTTCGAAAGTTCATGATGACAACAGAGCTTAGAGGTTGGATTTGACTACTAAAAGCTCTTACTGGATTTTTTCAATATTGTCTGAGGTGGATTTTCCAGATTCTGGTCACGTGATCGTTCACTTCTGGCCCGCTTTGGTTTGAACGCTGCAGCTATACTGTAAAGACTCATCGAACCACCTGGACACGATCAGAGTCAGAAAGTAAGAGCAAATCTCCAAACACTGAGTTTTATAGCCTGCATGAGAAGATCTGTGAACAGCAGCGATGAGGTGGATCTGAGGAGGCTGCTGGAGCAGAATGAATGAATGAAGGCTGCCTCGCTTATAAAGCAGCTCAGTGGGTGGGCTGGACTTAAAGTAGGGAACGATTGGACAGAAAAGGGTCTTGTGACTCCCGTGCCTGTCTGAAAAAGCTCCATGACTTGAGCGGATGATAGTCATGAAATAGCTTGTTAAGCAGTTCTGATCACTTTTATTGTTTAACTAATACTTTGTGTGTCCTCTGTCCTACAATCATATTTAGAGGACAACCTTTTTTTCTGAGCTCCATGTATTACACTGAGACACAGCAGGAAAACTGGAGAGATTTTGGTGGTTTAAAGAAGGTTGTTGCTTTGAGGATGATTGTTTTTTCTTGTTTAGAGTTTTATCATCCTTAAATAACACTTGACTGAGTAATCTACAACTGGACCAAAGTTTTTGCTCATTTCTGTCATTACTGCCAGAGCCAGCTTGACCTTTTTTTATATTCTCTATTCGACTCCAGATTTCTAAAATAAATAGACTTGCGTTGAGGATGACACACGGGTTCTCATGTGGGTTCTCACCAGGTGTTCCTGTCCAATCCCACAGTCCAAAGACACGCTGAGGTCAAAAGATGAATCTAACTTGTCTGTAGGTGTGAATGTGAGTGTGCTTGTTTGATCTGTCCATGGTCAGTCATTTTGTCAGTTAGTAAGGAACGAGTGGATGGATGGACTTGTGTTGAAATATAGAGATACAGGCGTCCTCAAATTTATTCAGTCCCTCCCATTAAAGAATTATTTCAGCTGTTACTGAAATAAGTTGAATTTGACAAAAGTAATAATAAATAAAAAATGTATGAAAATCATGACATTGCTTTTGAATTGAACACATTAAAAAAACAGACGAGCAAACAAGCATGATGGGACCCGAAAACTAATGTTTTGTTGAGCAACCCTTTGAGCCAATCACTGCAATCAAGTGTTTTCTGTAACTCTCAATCAGACTTCTGCTCCTGTTGACAGCTATTTTGGTTTTGACCCACTGCTCATCAGCAAAGTGCTCGAATTTGTCCTGGACCGTTTTGTTTTCTGTTTTTTTAATTATTCTTTCCATCCACAATTCCAAAGTAATGTCTTATTTCACTAAATTATAATTTAGCAAATTTTTATTTATTATAACTTTTTTTAGTTTCTAGTTATTTGAGTGACTATTGTGACTTCTGCCTTTTCTTTAATGGAAGGGGACGAATACATTTGAGGACGACTGTTAATCTTTCTCAACAGTTCAGCTGGGTTAAGATCAGGGGACTGCAAAGGCCAAAGCATATGAGTCACAT
>NW_007580564.1:11595-13006 GCF_000690725.1 Stegastes partitus | reverse complement strand
TTCAAAGTACCTCCTTGACGGAAACTTTTTCCACAGGTTTTACAAGAGTACGGCTTCTCACCTGTGTGAGTTCTCATGTGGGCTTTCAAACTACTTCCCTTACTGAAACTTTTTCCACAGGTTTTACAAGAGTACGGCTTCTCACCTGTGTGAGTTCTCATGTGAAGCCCCAAATTATCCTGACGGCAGAAACTTTTCCCACATGTTCCACAAGAATATGGCTTTTCCTCTTTGTGGATTGCTGTGTGCCTTTTATGTTTTGATGTGTTAGAAAATCGTTTTCCACATGTGTTACAAACATATGGTTTCTCACCTGTGTGAGTTCTCGTGTGGACTTTCAAATCACCCCCTTGACTAAAATTTTTTCCGCAGGTTTTGCAAGAGAACGGCTTCTCATCTGTATGACTGATGTAATGCTTCTTCATGTAGTACTTATTTTTAAAGGCTTTTCCACAGACCTCACATGTTAAACTCTTTCTCCCTCTGTCAGTTTTACAGGGACTCTCAGCCATGGGAGTGTTGTCTACATTGTTACTGTGACTGTTGTTTCTGTGATGTGTCTTCGTTGGCTTCAGCTTTGCATTTGAGGTTTGTCCCAAGTCTGCATGCTTACTTCTTTCCTGATCTGACCTCTCATCTACAAAAAAGTTGTGACAGAGTAGCTGGTAATTGTCTGGTTCTGTGTCACTGTGGTCCCTTTCCTTATAAGTAGGAGTTTCTATAAAGGTATCACTCTCCTGATTCTGCACAAGCAGCTCTCCTTCAGGACTGGTGCAGAGTTCCTCTTGTTCCACTTTAATCTGGAGATGGTCTGGATCCTTCTGGTGCAGACCAGAGTTCCTCTCCTGATCACGAAGCAGGTCAGCAGGAGCCTCCTCCTCCTGATACACATCGTGCAGTGGGAGTTCTAGGGACAAAGGGACACAGGAAAATGGTTACTGATGTGATGAAAGGCAAACACACATCTGCCATAGCAGGAACTTCAAGAAACAACTGAAACGTTGCTGAGAGGCTGAGGTAGGACCTGGTTAAACTTGTATGACATGCTACCAATTTTACCAATAACTCAAAAAGGTCATCTTTGATATATTCTATATTCACTGCATGTAAAGTAAAACATGTCAAGTTTTTTGTTTGAACTTTGATTATTTTGGCTTTTAGCTTATGAAAGTCAGAAACCCTTTTTTTTTTTTTTTTTTTTTTTTTAATAGTAGAATATTTCATTTCAAATGTTTGTAAATTACTATACAAACCCACCACCACCCGCAGAGGGAATCATAGGGGTCGGGTGCAGAGAGGACTGGGTGGCGGCCGGGGGGAGCTGCCTCGGCGACCTGGTCCGCGCACACAGCCTCTGGTTATTGGGACGTGGAACGTCACCTCGCTGGGGGGGAAGGAGCCTGAGCTTGTG
>NW_007580564.1:5514-8210 GCF_000690725.1 Stegastes partitus | reverse complement strand
CAGCACGACTACAGAAACCAAACTAAACTGATACATAACAAATAAGCACACATGTAATAAAACAAAATCATTTGACGTTCTAGTTTTCAGTGTGTTGACCTTGTTTTAGTTTTTGATCAACTAAACATTTCCACTAATCATAAATCACTTCAACAATGCTGCTCATACAGTCTTTGAATCGATTTGGTTTCTGTGGTTCAAAGTTTAAATGTTGAAAATAGTCAGAGAAATGTTATTATTATTGTAGACCTCTAACTGTAATATTTAAACTTGGGTGAGTCATTTTTCTTCTAGAAAGCACTTTGACTGAGCAGCTGTGGTTTTAAATGAGCTGGAATCAAAGTCTTTGTCAAAACAGCAGAAACTGCCATGGTTTCCATTTTGATCTTTTGCTGGTGTGTATGTGCTACCTTGTTAATAAAGAGATCTGATTGATGATGTGCATTTTCAATTTTAAGTTTGACTTCACTGGCTAAACTTTGTCATGATGCTGCGTATGTGAAACACTTCATTCTAAGTATTTCTGGTAAACAGTAAATAATCTATACACTGTTCATGTCTGAACAAAACATCATAATGTTGTCTGAACTGATTCACTTTATATGTGACTACACTGAGTACAAGATATAGAATTAAAATCCAAATGTCATGGTGAAATATTTCACTTATTGATGACGGACATACATCATTTAACAATGTATGTAAGGAGTTTCACCAAATGGGATCTGATTTATTTATTTCTTATTGTTTCTTTACATTAATTTTTTTTCCTTCAATGTAAGGACACAACTGAAAGAAAATGTGACCCTTGTATTGAGGATGGTCACTGCATCCTATGTGATTAGTTTCATTGATTACTGAGAAAAAGAGCAGAGTCTCAGTTATTTCTTCTTCAGTTTACAGGTCAGAACTTCTTGTGTTTTGAAAGGTTTCCATGAAAGTCTGACTTACCCCACTGTACGTAAAAAAAAAACAAACATAAAAAACATCCCAGTTGTGATGTGAGTTAAATGGCATGTTCTAATAAACTCCACTAGGAGGCGCTATTGGCTTTCATATTGATCACCATTGCTTGTTTACGGCAATGAGATGCTTTACGGCAGTCGCCATGTTTTCTCTTGGCTGGATGCCTGCTCCGCTGTAATGCTCTGTTGTGAATCCGATAATAAAGCAGTGTTAAAATACCTCCCATGAATCTGTGAATTCATGACATTCAATTCAATTCAGTTTTATTTGTATAGCGCATATTTACAACAACAAGTCATCTCATAGCGCTTCACAAAGGCAGAGACAGAAACACCCAACAATCCAAAACATTTGGATTCATTATAAGCTTCAGCAGTCCACAAGCAGTCCGCAACAGTGGGAAGGAACCGAAAACCCCCGCAGGGGAAAAAAAAAAACCTCCGACAGAACCAGGCTCAGGGAGGGACGGCCATCTGTCTCGACCGGTTGGGTGGATGTAGGATGAATTCTAAAATTTAGTTTACAGTTAAACAAGTTATTAGGGTCCAAGGACCCCTACTTGCTGCAGCAAGCACCTATTGTTCCCGCTTCGTTTCTTTCTTTCTTCTTCTTCTTATTTTCCTGACCAACGCAAAACCCTTAATTTGACCCCCTAAACTCGTTCAAAAACTCACCAAAATTGGCACGCACGTCCGAATCGGCGAAAAATTTGATGATGAAAATGAAAAAAAAAGACAAAAATGCTCTCTAGCGCCACCTAGTTACAGAAAAACACACTAAAATGGCCCTAGCGCCCAGTAGGAATGTCCTACAGAGATCAAACCAACACCAAAACGTTCGTCTCAATGAGACCCACAAATCTCGCACTGACACCCCTGACCTATCTCAAACAGGAAGTCCGCAAGGAGACAGAGAAGGCCTTGATGTACAAAAGTTCTGAAGGGATTTGGCGTTTCTCAAACGGTTTTCGAATGGCGAGCCGTTAAAGTTGATGACCTGCCGCAGCCTCGGCTCATACTTTGTATGGCTGTCTATGCGGCATGTGCAGACATGCTGTGTCAGTTGGTCATCTACACAAAAAACTAAAGGTCCTACAGCTTTTAAAATGACACTGAGGGCTTCCTAACAAGATTTACCACAAAAATATGCTGTTTTTACACACATTTGGTGAAAATTGTGGCTGTATGGGAGAAAGAAAGTGAGTAAAAATGTCATTCTCCCACCAAGGGACATGAAGAACGATGACATCATCACCTGCAGCTTAAATGCTGATTGGCAGCTCAGTGCAGCTGGTCATGTGACTCACTGACAGGCTGAGGCTGAGCAGAGACAGAAAAATGGCTCCATCAACTTAAAGCAGGTTTCAATTGTGTCAAAATGGAGGTCAGACGGGCATGAGGGTCCAACGCAGACCGAGGACCCGACCAACGCTGCTTGCAGCTTTAATTAGAAGTTATTGTCCTTTTGTAACAGGAGGCGTCATGGTGGGGGCAGCAGGATGCAGAAGGTGAGGCCAGCGGCTGTAATTCAGGAGCTCCAGATCCAGAGACATCCACAGAGAGAGCAGGCGCAGGAGAACCTCGGGGGGAGTCACAGAGTTAGTCATATGTAACGGTGATAGGCAACTATATAAACATATACATACATACATACACATATGTATATATAGGAGAGGAGAGGAGAGGAGAGGAGAGAAGCCCAGTGCATCATGGGAATCCCCCGGCAGTCTA
>NW_007580564.1:0-5342 GCF_000690725.1 Stegastes partitus | reverse complement strand
AAGGGCTCTGTTAGGATGATATGGAACAATCAGGTCTTTAAGATACGATGGAGCCTGATCATTAAGACTTTTATATGTTAGAAGCAGGATTTTAAATTGGATCCTTGATTTTACAGGAAGCCAATGGAGAGAAGCTTATACTGGAGAAATATGATCTTTTAATGGTTCCTGTCAAAACTCTGGCTGCAGCATTCTGTATAAGCTGAAGGTTTTTAAGAGAACTATTAGGACATCCTGATAACAAAGAATTACATTTTAGTAATTTTACATTTTAGTAATTAGTCCAGCCTAGAGGTTATAAATGCATGGACTAGTTTCTCAGCGTCACTCTGAGACAGGATGCTCCTCATTTTTGCAATATTACGAAGATGAAAGAAAGCTGTCCTACATGTTTGCTTCATGTGGAAGTTAAAGGACATATTCTGGTGTCAGAAGTCGCCGTTTCACCCTGCAGACAAGACTGAAGCAACGA
This sequence comes from Stegastes partitus, assembly GCF_000690725.1. Taxonomy (NCBI): domain Eukaryota; kingdom Metazoa; phylum Chordata; class Actinopteri; family Pomacentridae; genus Stegastes; species Stegastes partitus. The sequence goes on along the minus strand of NW_007580564.1, from coordinate 4,870 downwards.
GATGGCTAAGTTTCAATCTCCTGAGTCATTTGACTTCACCCAGCCCTCGGCGTGACCGACCTGGAGACAGCGCTTTTCGCGCTTTCAGATAGCAACTAAGCTGAAACCAGGAAGACGAGGATGTGCAAGTGAATACGCTGTTGTACGCAATGGGGAAAGAGTCCGAGCCCATTTTCAGCACGTTTATCTTTCCGGAGGATGTTCAGGGCTACTACAGGGAAGTTTTGAAAAAGTTTGATTTTATACCGAAGCAGAACACCATACATGAACGTGTCTGTTTCCATCGACGCTCACAGCTCTAAGGGGAGAGCGTGGAGGCGTTCAGAGAGCTTTATAAGCTTGCAGAGCACTGTGATTTTGGACCAGCCAAAGATGAACAGATAAGAGATCGTATTGTGATTGGCATCGCAGATGGGGACATGTCGCAAAAATTACAACTTGAATCGGACTTGACGTTAGAAAAATCCATCAGTATTGCACGGCAGTCTGAGCTAATCAAAGCACAAAATACCAGCGCCAGAGCAGCAAATGTCGAGGTGGGTGCTGTTAATGCACACAAGTACACGCAGTCCAGGCAGTACGACAAAAGATGTGCTAAAAACAAAGACAATGACCACAAGAATGTAACGCAACAGACTAAGAAAATGTGCACAAGATGTGGGAGACAGCATGAGTATGGTGCATGTCCAGCTACAAGTAAACACTGCAAAAAATGCAGTAAAACAGGGCATTTCGAAGTAATGTGCAAAACTAAAAATGTGAATGCACTCAGAGTTACTGATTGTGACAGTGATGAGGGCAGTCTCGGGGCTGTTGCTGATGGCGGGGAAGGTGATGAGGACAAATGGTATGAAGACCTTCAAATCATTGACACTACGGTTACATTCAGGATTGATACCGGCGCTGCCGTTACAGTGATTCCAGAGGAGACATATTCAAAACTGCAACAGCGCCCCCCTCCTGGTGAAGACAAATTCACCCTTCACAAGCCCAGGTGGAAAGCTGATGTGTAAAGGCAAGTTTATGACACACTGCAAAAGACACGGAGAGACTTTCCCATTTTAGATTTATGTCATGTCAAGTCCCTTCACAACAAATTTACTGGGCCAGAAAACTGCAATCAAAAGACCCATCTATGCATGACCTGCCCTCTAGTGGTAATGCACATATACTGTCCTGGCTAACAGCACAAAACCACCATTTATTCTTAACTTTATATGTACATTTACCAATTTTACATTGCCATCTACAACTTGTTCTATTTATATACTTGATATGATCATACCATTTTCTTTGTACTGTTTATACTGTATCATGCTGTGGACACCCATACCACTCATAATGCAATTTTACTGCTTCTTTTGCATTTATGATCAGATGCTAAACTGCATTTGCTTAATAAGTGTACTCTGTGTAATAACACTAAAACTTAATCTAACCTAGTCTCATTGAGGGCTGCAAGGTGGCACAAGAGTTGCTGAAGAATGTCGCTGGTTTGCATCCCGGTGGGGGCACCGGGATCTTTCTGCGTGCCATTTGCATGTTCTCCCCTTGCAGCGTGGGTTCTCTCCAGGTTCTCCGGCTGCCTCCCACAAGGTCCAAAAACATGTTGAGGTTAACTGGTGACTCTAAATTGTCCATAGGTGTGAATGTGAGTGTGCTTGGTTGTCTGTCTAAGTGTAGCCCTGCGATAGACTGGGACCTGTCCAGGGTGTCCCCTGCCTTCACCCTAAGTCAGCTGGGATAGGCTCCAGCCCCCCCGCGACCCTAGTGAGGATTAAGTGGTGTATAGATGATGGATGGATGGATGGATGGATGGAGAGTCTCAAAGAGAATCTTTGGATTTGTTTGGTTATCTCTGTATAATATTGTAGGTTCTTAACCGAACCCAGTAAGTTACTGACTTTAAATTGTTTTATATAATATTATAGGGTCTTTAACTTAATATTTGAGTTAGTCAGGCACTTTTAATTTTTTTAATATTTAAACTCAGAGACAAATTAGTGACATTGTGTTTACTTCTCTACTGGAAAGCACTTTGACTCAGTTGCTGTTTAAAACATACTGTATAAATAACAGTGACCTGACTACATCATAAGATCCTATCAACAAATCACACTGATGACCTCTGTGGTGATTAAAGAAGAAAGAAACAACACAAAGTCTTGATTGAAACAGCACAAACTGCAACCTAGCTTGACATGTTTTTTTTTACGTTTGTGGGTGTGTATCAGCTACAACCAGTAAAACTAATTGTGAGTTTCTTCATAACATAACACCTTTGCTGGGGCCCATCAGTCTTAAAGTCATTATTAAACAAGTTGTAAATGTTAATCTGTTTAAATACATTCATAATATTTCACAAAGCACTCATGGAGCTGCAGACAGTTGTTTAAAGTTTATTTACAATCAATATGGAGTTTAAAACAAGTTTAGCATTTCCAATAATGCATCAAGAAATAAATCACTGATGAGGAACAAACAGATGACAGATTAAATTCATGACAAATGGCCTGAAGTTACTTCGCTAACCCCAAATCCTGCTTCGTAGTACAGGTCCCCAGTCTAATCATCAAGGACTGCTGGCATATTACATCACAATTATTGCTGAAGCACACTCTGATGCAGCTTGAAAACTTTTAACCTGGTTAAATTATTTTTTTTGACAGATGTTTCAGGATGATGACTTTTCACCTGTGTCAGTTCTCATGTGGACTTTCAAAGTACCTTCTTGACTGAATTTTTTTCCGCAGGTTTTACAGGAATGACTGTTTCCCTTTTGTGGATTAATGTGTGTCGTTTATGTTTTGATGTGTTAGAAAATCTTTTTCCACATGTGTCACAAACGTATGGCTTCTCACCTGTGTGAATTCTCATGTGAAGCACCAAGTTATCCTGACGACAGAAACTTTTCCCACATATTCCACAAGAATATGGCTTTTCCTCTTTGTGGATTGCTGTGTGCCTTTTATATGCTGATGGGTCAGAAAATCTTTTTCCGCATGTGTTGCAAACATACGGCTTCTCACCTGTATGAGTTCTCATGTGGACTTTCAAACTACTTCCTTTACTGAAACTTTTTCTGCAGGTTTTACAAGAGTACGGCTTCTCACCTGTGTGAGTTCTCATGTGAAGCACCAACTTATCCTGACGACAGAAACTTTTCCCACATGTTCCACAAGAATATGGCTTTTCCTCTATGTGGATTGCATTGTGCCTTTTGTGTTTTGATGTGTCAGAAAATCTTTTTCCGCACGTGTCACAAACGTATGGCTGTTCCTCGTTCATCTGTGGAGGCTCTGGGTCTTCCTGGTACAGACTGATGCAGAGTTCCTCTTGTTCCTCTTTCACCTGCGGAGGCTCTGGGTCCTCCTGGTCCAGACTGGTGCAGAGTTCCTCCTGTTCCTCTTTCATCTGTGGAGGCTCCGGGTCCTCCTGGTCCAGACTGGTGCAGAGTTCCTCCTGTTCCTCTTTCATCTGTGGAAGCTCTGGGTCCTCCTGGTCCAGACTGGTGCGGAGTTCCTCCTGTTCCTCTTTAATCTGTAGATGGTCTGGATCCTTCTGGTGCAGACCAGAGTTCCTCTCCTGATCACGAAGCAGGTCAGCAGGAACCTCCTCCTTCTGATAGACATAGTGCAGTGGGAGTTCTGGGGACAAAGGGACACAAGAAAATGGTTACTGATGTGATGAAAGGCAAACACACATCTACCAGAGCAGGAACTTCAGGAAACAGCTAAAACGTTGCTCAGAGGCTGAGGTAGGGCCTGGTTTATCTTGTATGACAGGCTACCAATTTTACCAATAACTCAAAAAGGTCATCTTTGATATTATTCTATATTCATTGTATGTAAAGTAAAACATGTCATATTATTTGTTTGAACTTTGATTATTTTGGCTTAAAGCTTCTGAAAGTCAGAAATTCATCAATTATCTATACACCACTTAATCCTTACTCGGGTTGTGGGGGGCTGGAGCCTATCCCAGCCAACTCAGGGCGAAGGCAGGTGTTACGGCTACTTCAAAACTTTGGCTCGGAGCAGGTGACGAGAAATATATCGGATGCCGCGCCAGCAAGTGTTAAGCAAATCAAGGTTGATTTACAAATATTCAATACAAAACAAGAATCCGGACGCTGGTAGAAACAAACACAAAAACAGAGGAAAAGCCAGGCCAACCTCGCAGTGGACCGTCGAACCCGCAGCTTCTCCTCCAAACTGAGACAGGGTCAACGCTCTATCCTACTATTAAAAGAAAAACCCGCCAACAGTACCCATATCTCTGTCCTCCACTCCAAGAAGAGCAAACACTCAAGATATAACAAGGTGCAGATGCTGATGTGGCGGTGGATGCCCGACAGGCAGTCAGACCTGAGGGGCGCATGCCGGCCATGCGGACGAGAGCCAGAGAGCAGAGAGAGCACAGAGATCAGTACAACCAGCCAGAGAGCAACAGCCACCACATCTGATGCCACTCCTCCACTCTTTATAGTCAGGCCATCAGCACCGAATGAGCAGCAGGAAACAGGAGGGAGGGAGCATGCAACAGCAGGGGACACTCTGTACAGGTCGCCAGTCTATTGCAGACAACCAAGCACACTCACATTCACACCTCATCATGTTTTTAGACTGTGGGAGGAAACCAGGGAACCCAGAGAGAACCCACGCTGCAGAGGAAGAAAAAGCAAACTCCACGCAGGAAGATCCCAGGTGATCTTCTAGCTGCGAGACAACCGTGCTAAACGCTGCGCCACCTTGCTACGAGTAGGAAGTCCAGCGTTTTTTAAATAGTAGAATATTTCATTTCAAATGTTTGCAAACTACTATACAAACAGTATCAAGACCATGTATCTCTTCATCTAGTTCAGTACATG
>NW_007580563.1:15220-16959 GCF_000690725.1 Stegastes partitus | reverse complement strand
TCTGACTGAGTAACTGATTGCTTGCTGTCAGTGATCATTTGAATGTCAGATGGATGCAGCCCTCCTTCACCTTATCCTGTTCCACCACCACCAGAGTCCATGCTCCATCTGATCTGACCGCCCCTCCCTCCAGGCTAAAGATCTTGTTGTCAAAGAATCACTAAAACAACCTCTCTCCTCACAGCGATTGAAGATTCTGTTACCAGGCTATAGCCAGGAGGAAGAGTAACAGAGAGAAGAAACTACAGATCAAAGAGGAGACGGAGAGATTCAGGGAGGAGCTGAGCTGTTACTGAACTATACAAAAGCCACAAACTTCCATATTAGAACCATCAGCTGTAAAAAAAAAAAAAAAAAAAAAAAAACTCACTGCAGACAACATCAGCTAGTTTCTGCTGCTGATTTAAATCTTGCTGCACACATGGAACATTAGCTGTGGATTTTTCTTGCTGCTCTTTTATTTAGAAAGTTACACAAATGATAATGTTTCCCATTCAAACCCTCAAAGTCATTAATGAGCTCTATAATAAGAGCTTTGTTCAGTAAACAAGAAATCAGGCAACATCATTTCTGCTGATATTTGTTTCTGCATAAAAACACCTGATCAAAGGGACAATGATCAGTGGAAGTTCCATTGATTTTGCAGTGGGACATACAGCTGTGTGTCATCGATGTAACAGTGACTATGAAAGTTATATTCACTGAGAGTTCATCCCAATGGGATTAAATAAATAAAAAACAGTAAGGGACCCAAAATGGAGCCCTGTGGAACTCCACAGATGAAGAAGATAGCCTGCTAGTTTATACTGTTACAGATCTATTTGTCCAGTTATGTGACTGTAAAGTCACATGACTGATAATAATGAGAAGAATTCCACATAGTAAAATTCAATTTTGTTAGCGATTGTGTCAAAGGCTGAGGTAAGGTGAAGGAGAATTCAGAAATAGTAAAGAAATACATCTTAGGTGAGAAGTAGTTCATTAGAGACATCAACCAGAGCAGTCTCATCGCTGTGAGAAGATCAAAAAACACACTAAAAATCTGGTTTTAATTCATACAATCAATTGTCCTGTCATGTTTGTCCTTTGGTATAGCTGACAGAGTCCTGATTGTCTTCATACTGTACATTATACATAAATGACCAACAATCTGACAGTGTATTGACTGATATTTTTTAAGTTCTAAAAGTTAAAGACAATTTTTCCACAACATGATAAAATCTACATTCTTTGATCCTTTGAAAATGAAACAACCTCAACACAGCAAAAGCCAAAGTTTCCCTTTTGTCAAAAAATATTTAGATCTGGATTCTGAGAAAAAGACACTTAACACTGATCAGAAAGTTCATCACAGTCTAACAACAAACACCAACTGTCTGCATCATCTACAGTATTTTAGTGTGAAAGCTGACAACTTCAACTTGACCACACTTTGTTACTGGAGCATGTTTGACTCCCAACACAGCTAGAATCTCTGTAACGAAGCAGCTGGAGCTTGTTGACTGCAAAGAGTTTTTTTTTGTCTACACATTCAAGGACTATCTCCCGCCGGTCAAGGACTATCTCCCGCCAGACCTGGACCCCTACCAGTTTGCATATCGTGCAAACAGATCCACTGAGGACGCCATCGCCGTAGCTCTCCACTCTGCGCTGTCCCACCTGGAGCAGCAGCAGAGCTACGTCCGCATGCTCTTTGTGGATTACAGCTCGGCATTCAACACAATCATCCCGAACATTCT
>NW_007580563.1:4370-10130 GCF_000690725.1 Stegastes partitus | reverse complement strand
GACAAGTTGCTAAAAGTCTTTCCTCCGCTGTTGAACTCAGCTTTTTAGCTCCACTAGAGGGCCACATTATCAAGGAGGTGCTACATGACTTATGCATTGTGTTCAACCATTGAGTTAATAAGAAGCGCTGCTGGGAAGAGAACAAATCTCAAGCATCAGCTCTTCTCTGCTGCTGATTTAAACTTGTGGTACACATGGAACATTGGCTGTGGATTATACTTGCTGCTCTTTTCTCTGGTAAGATAGAAAGATCAACATGTTTCCTCTTCAAACATTTGAACATGTTACTGAACTCTACAACAAGAACTTTGAATATTATACAGGAAACCAGAGATCCTCATTTCTGCTACCATCTTATAAAAAAACTTGATATGGTTCAAAATGATGATGATCAGTGAAAGTTCCATTTATTCTACATGGAATAAAACTCTTTGCAGCTGCTGATTGTTCTCCTTTAATCAATCATCTGTACTTTATGGATCCCTCTTTATGTTCTCTTCTTGATTTTCCATAAGGGGAAGAAAAAACTGATTCAGCCACTGAAACAGGCACTTAAACTTTAATACGGTCTTTGATAACAAATTTCTTTCTTTTTTTGGGTTTTAGCTGTCCATGATGAGGAGTCCAGTTTAGAAAGCAGCACTCTCACTCTGTCCCACAATAAATAACACCCAGATGATAAAAAAAGAACAAACAGCGGTTGCAGGTGCAGGACAGATGATAGTAGCATACATGCTCTTTTGTACGAGCTAGGAGACAGGGGATGCTCTCTCTAAGGTAAGCAGTAGATGACGTGGACACAGGTGCAAGTTGGGGGATAGTATTTTTATTTTTTTTTGAAAAAGGAGGTAGTTGACAGCTTTTCACGGTTAGACCACACACCCTCAGACATGAATAATTTCAAACACAATGGTGGCAGATAAATGTCATGTAGAGCTCTGATTAGGATTCTCCAAATGTCATTTTCATTTGTTAATTCATTAGGACTGGACAGTTTTACATCCATGTATTGTGTAACTGTATTCCAGATTTCCAGATGATATCCAGCAGTCTGTGCTGACGATGAATCTCTTCCTCATGCTGGATTAATGTGTTTTGAAAGACTGAACATTTCTTCAGATAATTCTTGACATTTGGACTTGCACTGAAGTTGCATAATGGTAAATGTCTCCTGCTTTACGACAAACTGCCTCTCCTTCTGACTGGTACAGAGTTCCTCCTGTTCCTCTTTAGTCTGTGGATGCTCTGGGGTCTCGTGGTCCAAATTGGACTTCATCTCTTGGTTACAGAGCTGCTGCTCAACGAGAATCTCCTCTTTCTGACAAACATTGTGCTGTGGGAGGTCTGGAGGGACAAAGAGAGCAAGAAAAATGTTATTAATGTGATAACAGAAAAACACACAAGCATTTATTCATCTATGTTCTTCCTATTATCCAGAGTTGAATTGAAGTGGCAGTCAGCATCCCTCCTCCCACAAACATTTTCCAGTTCTTCCTGCGGGATCCAGAGGCGTTTCCTAAGCCTGATGACACACTGTATATGGTCTTATCAGTACATTTGACACCAGGATTTCCTCCCAGCTAGACTTGATGTAAAACCTCCAAACGAAGGTGCCCAAGAGTTAAAAAACACACATGTGAGAAAAAGACTGGGTAAAAGATCCAACTGCAACTTTGTCATGCAGATAATTTTTAAAATCAAGCTCTTGGTCAGTATTCACTTCCAGAGAACAACAATGCATGCTAATTATACAGAAATAAATCTAAATGCACTCAAGTGGCAATCCACTTTGATTTTTTAAATATATTTCAAGAAACATTTACATTTACTTCATAGTTTACATTAATGGTGAACACTGACACTCCTGCCATAATTAAAAAACAGACCCAACTACAGTATCTACAGTAGGTTATAGACTGAGAATAATAAATTCTTTCCTCTTTATTAGGCTCACTGGCTCATTACCTCACTTTTTTTTTTTTATCACTTATGTGATTTGATCAGTTCCATTCTTTCATTATTGTCACTCCTGTAAATATCTTGTATTTGCTCACCAAAACTGACAGCCACTTGAAATCATCTACTTCATACATCAGTGATATATTTACTTCTACAGTTGCTTGTATTTGGATCAAACAGTTACAACATGTGACTACACAGAACTGTATGGCCGTAGTGAGTGTGTTTTTGTGAAACTTTATTGTTTCTTGTGACCAAATAACTGGAACCAAACAAATGTTGTCAGTTTATAGTTCAACCTGGTCTGATGTTTAGGATGAATATAGACAATACTACATGTTGCGGCCCCTGGTGTTTTTGTCACTTTGTTATGTGGACTTGTGACTCTTGTGTGTGGAGATGACTTGTGTAGGCCCAGCTGTAGCTGGCTGAGAACTCGCTCCAGGACACCAGCTGCCAGTCATCTCAGCTAATTAACCTGGAGCTGAAGACCTACACCCCAGCCTTTGTTCTCCCCGCCTCCGGTCCTGTGTGATTGGACCACCACCACTCTTCCTCCACCACACCTGGCTATAAAACCAACCAGCAACCTTTCAGTCAGGGTTGGCTGGGATTTAATGTGAACAGTCAGTCCTGGTGCCTCTTGCTCTGTGTCTTTTGTGCTTGTGTTAACGTAACTTCTGTTGGCAGCTGCTAACTCGGTGTGGGAGGCTCAGTGGAGACTATGATTCCCGTTAGCAGCTCCGCAACTTAGTGAAGAAGTTGTTTGTGTCTTGTGTTTTCGTATTGTGTGTTCTGAAGCACAACTTGTTTTAGTTTAATTTGCTATGTGTGCATGTTGCTTTCAGATTTAATTGTGGTAAATGGTCTGCACTTATACAGCGCCTTTTTTTTTCTACCTTAGCGGTACCCAAGGCGCTTTACAATGTGTTTTGCATTCACCCATTCACACACACATTCACACACCAATGGTGACAGACACTAATTGTGGCTAAGGAGTTAAGTTTTGTTTTCTGTTAGCTAGCATTTGTCACTCTGTTAGCCTTCGATTGGCTCTTGATTTTTAGCACAATCCACCCTCTTCTTTTGTATTGTCAGTTATTTTCATTTACGCTACTAAGCAATAAATTGCTTTGCCTGGGCCACTTTCATCTGGTTTTCTTGTTACATCCAGCTGACCCTCGAGGCTGGATCGTAACATCCGGTACTGAGTCCAGTGGTTAGGCTGTATGTGTTTGATATAATATCACTGTTTATATTTGGAAACTAGTGTGCTTGGTTGTCTGTCTCTAAGTTTAGCCCTGCGACAGACTGGTGACCTGTCCAGGGTGTCCCCTGCCTTCACCCTAAGTCAGCTGGGATAGGCTCCAGCCCCCCGCGACCCTAGTGAGGATTAAGCGGTGTGTAGATAATGGATGGATAGATATTTAAAAACTAGATTTTAATTTGCATGATTTTGAAAGTTGTTGTTTTTTCTAATGTAAAATAATAAACAAAACATGTCTTTTTCATTCATCCTTTGGGCTGCAATCTTTAAAATATAACCCTCATAAATGAAACCACGTCATTTCAATTCATTCTAAACATTTCAGTCACAACATAGGAACTGGCAGGTGAAAATCTGGATTATTTGAGTTGAACTGTTTCTTTAAAGCCATGTCAACAGGTAAAAAACAACTGGACTAGTTACAAAGGAAGGCACAGAGCAGGTACGATCACTTTGGTGAGAGAGTCAGATCTTCCAGAAACTCCAAACCCCACAAGTAAACGTCCTGTTGTCCCGTTAGCTTGTCAGTTTTTAGTTATTACAGCCATAACTCAACTGAACCTGCCTCATGTTTCACAGTGGAGATGCTGGTCTTTATGAGCGAAAGTGAACTTTTCCTTCTGAGAACACAGAGCTCATCCAACTCACCACAACACTCTCATTTTGTTTCAGCAGTCTGAAGGACGTTCACCACGGAGAATTGTGTCTTTTCAACATAAAGGTGAACAAACTTTAGATTGTCTTCTCTCACAGTCACTGTAACTGCCAGAGCGCAGGAATCATGAAGTCTGTTGAGCAGGCGGAAGAGTTGAGGTGAAACTACAGATCAAAGAGGAGATGGAGAGATTCAGGGAGGAGCTGAGCTGTTACTGAACTATAGAAGAGATACAAACTTCTAGATTCAACACAGTTCAAAACACAAACCTCCAACTATCTGCTGCTCAACATGCTGTCACTGCATCACTGTTTGTCTTCTCTGCTGCTTCTGTCCATTTTAACAGGTTTGTTCATTTAACACACATGAAACACTGTTATCGATATGTTCAATACGACTACAAACATTGATTTATCCAAGATGTTGCTTTGCTTTTAGTGTGTTTTATATTTTCCATAATGTGTCTCTATGACTCAGAAGCTTCTCTGTTAAATACAATCGCAAGAAAATCATTGATTGTAACTTTTATATTGAAGTATAACAGAGTTATCTCTTCCTATAGGTGTCAGATGTGAAGAACTGACTGCAGTGAAGGATGAAGAGTCCAGTTTAGAAGGCAGCACTGTCACTCTGACCTACAACTACATCAGACAAGTTGCTGTAAATGATTACTTCTTCTGGTACCGACAACATCCAGGAAAACCTCCAGAGTTCCTCATCTTTCACTTGGGAACACAAAATGCAACAGAAGCTGGACTCTCTGCTACAGTGAGTGGTGATAAAAACCAAATCACTCTGAAGATCTCCTCTGCTGCAGTGACAGACTCTGCTGTGTACTACTGTGCTGTGAGGCCCACAGTGACAGGAAACAGCAAAACTCTGAACAAAAACCTTTGGAGCAACAACAAGAGAAAAGTCCACAACATCCACTAGAGGGAGACACACTCTGTTACTCTTGTGCTGATTGTTCAGGATTCTTTGCAGTGGTAAGAATAAAACAGAAAAAAGTCAAATAAGCAAAATCCTGCATCATTTCACACTGTCATGAAAGATTTGCAACCAGTTTGTTAATGGAGACCAAACAGCATTGGAGAAGAGTAAAACCTTTACACTAGTCTACGCTGTTAGTCTGGCGAGGTCACACAAAGGGGGGTGGAGAAGAGAAGAATGAGTGAGCTGGGTGGAGCTTACCAGTATCTAATAAACCCGACAACGCCACCTGGGGACTCTCACTCCAGGAGCACATCTCTCATCAGTCATTTATTTCTGTTTAACAATAAAATTATTTTAAAAAGAGACACTTTAGGAACAACTATTCAAGTGTCCTGGTAGTGCCACAAACCACCAGCCACTCTTGAGCTCACAGCAACTACCAAACCGGTGTAAGATAAGGTGCCCCAGTGCTCTTACTGCTTCAAGCTGTAAAGGAAAACCACACTAGAATGTCTAACCTCCACCACCAGTCGGCAACTGTGTCCACAGAAGGAGATAATTGCCACGAAATCAGTTTCCTCAATCTTAAATACAAAATATGGCTAACACAGTCAATGCAAGACAATGCAAGGATAAATGAAGGCCAACCAGCAGCCGATGAAACCCTACAACACAACAAAACACTTTCCACATTAACAGGCTTATAACATGTTATTACATATAACAGCAAATCACCTTTAACTGTCACACTCCTGTTAACTGCGGCACAAAACATGCCATACCTTGGTGTAACTGTCTTAGTTGTGCAGACTTGTGGGGAATCAGCAACATCCACATTACATCAAGGCTGGCTAACTTGGCAACACAACCCTCAGCCAAACAGACACCAATATGAGGCAAGAGAGACTGTCCAACAAATAGACGTCATCATCATGTGCATATGAAT
>NW_007580563.1:1843-2930 GCF_000690725.1 Stegastes partitus | reverse complement strand
TTGCTGACCATGTCCATGCCTTTATGACCACAGTGTACCCTCTGAGGAATGTTTCCAGAACCTTGTTGATTCTAAGCCAGGAAGGATTAAGGCAGTTCTGAAGGCAGAAGGGGGTCCAACCTGGTACTACCAAAGTGTACCTAATGAAGTGGCCGGTGAGTGTATACCGCTGCGCCTGCACATCCTGTATCTGGATCTTTGGATCCGTCTGTAAAGATAAAGACTGAATCTGAGTAGTGCTGGTCAAAATAATTCTGCACTATGTGCCATTCTGGGTGCTTTCCTGAGTTGCCCTTCAATTTTTGACATATATTGAGATCTACATTAGGCAGATGGAATATCCAAGGAGGAATGGAGATTGAGACTGTGGGGCAGTACTGTATCTCGCTTAATCCTACAATCTGTGCTTTCTGATATTGGTTTTGTTGTGCTCCCAACAGTCTTCCAAGATGGTCTTTGCAGGATGCTCATCGTGATACCCCTGGAGATTGGCCCAGCACGCCAGCATTAATTTGACTCGCCTAATTCGCAGAGGCATCTCTCCCATTTCCACCTGTATCACTGATACTGGAGATGCTGTCTAAATACTTTATTTCTGGCTCTAATGGCTTTGCCATAGTCATCATTCCACCAGGAAACATTCTTAGTGCGTGTAGCACCTGTACTTTTAGGGATTGCTTCCTCAGCAGAATGAAGTATTGCATTTACTATCTCCTCGTTAAATCTGTGAACATCTACCTGGATCTCCTCTTGTAGTTTTTTAAGTCTGTTTGCACTTGTCTTTTGGAAGGCATCCCAATTAGTGTTTCTCAATTTCCATGTAGGAATTTTCTTTTCTTTTTCAAAGCAAATTTTTGTTTCAACTATAGTCATCGATGGATAGTTATCACTGCCAACTGTTGTGTTTTTACCCACCCTCCATGTGCTTACACCTGCTATTGCACTGGTTCCCAACGTGAGGTCAATTACAGATTCTGTGTTTTGCCTATTATTATATTGTGTTCCTTCCCCTGTATTAAGACACCCCAAACCGTGTTTGTCTAAAAATTCCTCAACGGATAAAACATTTACATCAGTGCTATTGCGT
>NW_007580563.1:0-866 GCF_000690725.1 Stegastes partitus | reverse complement strand
CCCCCACATCTGCCACATCTTTGCTTTCCTTTGCAAACCGCTGCGACATGTCCAAACTTCTGGCACTTATAGCGTCTTAGTGGTGGTGGAACATATGGTCTCACACCATAACACATATACCTTATAAATATTTGTTCCGGAAGTCTTATTTTGTCAAAAATGATCATAACCAAGAGACTATCATTTTTAATTCCATTCCTGTTCATTTTCAGATATTTGACCTCACTCAGTTTTGCATTTGTTATATTTTCTTCCACAACATCCTCAAGAAACTCTTACCAGGATCCCTGTTACAACTCCCCTGACAAACTTTTTGCTTCTGGCCAGCATGCATTTCATTTCCCTGCCCTCTATTGTATTCATTCTGATTGCTCTTCTCTGTTGTGTTCCATCTCTACATATTATTAGCAACGATCCATTTCTCAGTGTCTTAGCGCTCCTTACCGCCCCAATTTCTTTACTGATGATTTTAGTAAGTTGAACTGGATTCCATTTGCTGAATGAAGCTCCTTCTTGCACAAGACTCGCGATTACCTTAAACTCCTCTCTCCTTTCCCTTGAAACCACTGCTCCCTCTTTGAAATCACTATCCTCTGTTTTACTTCCCCTTGTTTTTTGCATTTGTGCTTCCTATTATAGTGATGGGTAGATGAGGCCTCATGAAGCGTTGTGGCACATTACTTAAACTGTATTGATATTCTGTTGGTACTGTGTCACCGTGTTGCTCAATAGTAACACCTGCTGGATCTTAAAAATCCTTGCAGGCAACCAAGTTGACAGGCTCAACTGACATACTGATTTACAGTTTTCTCAGTTGCTTTGGTACATTTCTTGAATCATCCTCGACATTTGCAAAACAGTAAGTG
>NW_007580562.1:3726-10344 GCF_000690725.1 Stegastes partitus | reverse complement strand
CTCGCCACTAAACAGGAAGTGGCTCGTAACTAGGCCACACTTGCTCCGATCTGCCCCAAACTCGACATGCCGGATGACAGTCCTGCCCGGAGCAGGTTTGCGCCACACCCCGCCGTGCGCAAAGGCCGACAAGCGTAGGGCGAGGACCCGTCCATCGCTGCTTGCGGCTTTAATATTTATTTTCTCTTTGAATTTGATCCTACAAGTTTCTGTCCATTTTTTTTTTTTGCTTTTAAATATTTTATATGAATTTCAATGTATCTGAAAAATGATTTATTTTTTCTGAATTGTATTTCAGTTTTGCCTTTTTTTTCATATTTTAGTATTTTATATTTATTTTTCTCTTGTTTAACAATGTGATGATAATTGAATAAGTTGTGGTGTTATTTTCTCCTTGTAAACTGATTTTAAAAGTCGAAATCTATTTCAGAATTTGATTTGACATGTTGTAGTCCAGTTTTCAATTGTTTAAATTTTTTTTTCTATTTTCTATTTATTTTCAATTTGTTTAATGACTTGATTTTACCAGTTGTAGTCCATTTTTCTGTCTTGTTTGATTGTAGTAGCTATATGTATTTTATTTTAGAATTTGATCCTTCAAGCTGCACATCTGTTTTGTCTTTTTTCCAGTATTTTCTATTTTTCAGTCTGTTGTATTAATTCATTTTACAGGTTGTATTCCTGTTTTCTGTCTTTGCACATGTTTTTGTTGTTTCCTGTATTGTCAAATGTACAGTATTTAGTCAACTCAGGTTGATTTAAAATGTGCTGTTTGATTAGATTCATAATATTAAATATATATATATATATATATTATAAATGTACATTATTTTTGTCATCAGTTCCTTCACTCTAATCACAGTGTGTTATTAACCTGTCTTAACTCAGTGTGGGGTGTTTAGCTGTGTTTGTTGATGTTCTGGGAAAAAATAAATTAAAATTGGAGAAATAAATTTTAATTTTAAGTTGACATAACATTACTTTTTTTTTTAACATGAACATTGTTCAGTAAGACTGGAAATAGTATTTCAATGACAAAAAAAAAATCTAACTACATGTTTCTGTGTCTCTGTTTCTTGACTGTGTTGGGTATTTTTTGTCTGTGAAGCACTTTGGAAACTGATGAAAGGTGAAACTTTTGAAAGGTGCTTTTCAAATGAAGTTCATTATCATTCTTCTGACTTGAGTAAACAAGCTCCATCTGTCTGTGAAGACGATGAGATGCAGCTGAAGACGCCAGAGGAAGCAAACGGCGCTGAGTACAAAAGGTCATTCTTGATGCTGGAAATAAAGTACAATAAATATAGGACTCAAATATTTTAAAGAGTAAAACTTAATGTTATTAACATTTGTTTTGCAGCAAAGTTCTTCATATTTAAAAACAACAACAACAAAGTAATCCTGTTTCTTATCTGTCTATAAGCCTATTTTCTTCTAATGGATGCTTTTTAACTATTATATTGTATTAAATTATCTCACGTTAAATTATTTTAAACATTTTTTCTTGACTGTGACAGTGCAGATTCATGTTTATAGGGAAGAATTCTCTGAAAATCTTTGTACAACACAGGACATGTTGTAAAGAAGTGCATTTGATTCAAGATTCAAAGGGCTTTGGTGTCATTTCAACCACATGCAGCTGTTCAGTACACAGTGAAATGAGGCAGCGTTTCCCAGATCCAGAGCTAAAGTGGTCGAGCAAAGAATGCAGTGCAACAATAAAAATAAAAATAAAATAAGACAAAAAATAGAATAATATAGAAAATAGGATAAAGCAAAAATAGAAATGTTGGAACAGTAGTGAATACAATCATCAACCTAAAAAAGAGAAATTCACCAACTCTGAGTTTATCTGTGGCTTCACTGACCCAAAAAAAAAAGGAAGTGAAACATTTACTGAGTGATCAAATGATCTGATGACAGGAAGTTGTTTTTTTTTTCTTTTTTTAAAATACAGTTATGTGGAAAACTAAGTGTCAGTTCTTGCTGGATTCCCTGATGTTCACACGGTAGGAAGATGCCTGAAGCTGATGTGTTGTACTCTGACGTGAAGTTCACCAGACCGAATGCCAAGAGTGAGTCCAGCCGTCTGTCAATGAGCGACAGGAAGGCTTTCTACGAAAAGCCTCCAAAGAAGTGTTTGTTTTGTTCACCAGACTTCTGGAGAAATAGTGTGGATTTATGCCGACTGCAGATACATCATCAGGTTTAAAATCCACACTGAGTCTGGTTTCATGTTTTGGTTGCAGAGGCAGCTTCCTCGTCGGCCGACACGACTTACTCTGAGGTCAAGATTACAAAAAAGCCACCACTCGCAGAGCCACAGCTCGCAGAGCCATCTGGTAAGTTACACCAAACAGCAAAAGAGAATCTGTGGCCTCCTGTGAGACTCCACTCTGAGGTAAACCACGACCAGATAGAACAATTCGTATTTAAAGTATAGACGTGTGTTCTTCAGTCATGCTGAACTAGAAGAAAATGTGGTTCTTTCCAACAATGTAGCTGCATGTAATGAGAGCTTGTGTACAACAGCATGGATCATATACAAACTTTTAGTGCTGTTCCATGGGAAAAGGTGTATTTTTACTTGAAATCAACGTCAGTGTGGCATTTATCCAGATTGTTTTCTCCTGACTAGATTCTTGCTTGTGCTGCATCCACTCTACTCGCTTTGGATAAAAGCGTCTGCTAAATGAAATTGTAGAATTGTAGAAATATGTAAAACAACATTTAATTCCAAAGAAAATGATGACAACACATTTTGTGTTATGAAAAGTTAATTTAATGGACAAATAAGTGACCTTTTTAACTGTATGCTGTCATATAGCTCAGAAATGTCACAAAAGGGGAACTGGCATTTTATGCAACTCTCAACCACAACTTGCATACAGATAAGCTCGGTTGCTTAATTATTTCCGTTCTGGTGAAGTCTTCTGCCTTCGTTTTCTTTCCACCAATGTAGCTGCATGTAATGAGAGCTTGTGTACAACACCGTGGATCATATACACCCTAAGCTTTTAGTGCTGCTCCATGGGAAAAAGCTTATTTTTCTTTGAGTGATTGTATCTTCAAGTGACATTTAATCAACTTAAAATCATTATCAGTGTCATACAAATATGTAAAACAACATCTAATTCCAAAGAAAATAATGACAACACATTTTTGTAACATTAAAAGGTACTTTAAAGGACGCATAAGTGCATTTTTTAACTGTGTGCTGTAATATTAAGACAAAGTAACACACAAATGAGAACGTGGAAATGCCACAGAATGGGGAACCTTTCAACACAACTTGCACACAGAGGCATGACATGAAATTTTCTAGCATCAGTTGCTTAATTTTCTACATTTTTGTGAAGTTTTGTGCCTCAGTTTATGGTGGAAATGGTTTTTATTTATGCAAAGGAAAACATACATTTCCAGCACAATGTAATAAAAGATAAAGCAGTAAAGCTCTCAGCCGTTCTGTACGACTTCCAAATATTTACTCTGCGGTGAAACGACAAAAAATAGTGTTTGGGTTCAAGTTGGAAAATGAAACGTTGACAGTTTCAACAACTTTTCATGAAATTACGTTCAACACACTTCAACCAAAACTTATTTTTATTATTCATTTAATGATTTGTAGCATAAACACAAGTTTGTAAGTTGATTACTCATAAAAAAAAGTTGTTTAAACTAGTTTGACTGTGTATTTGAGGGGAATATTTAACTGCTATGTATTCAGTTTACATATTTATGAACACAAATTGCTGAACATTTAAAACATTAAGTTGCTCCAATTAGATTTAACTCAGTCTGTCTCATTAACTTTTATTGTATTTTTAACAGCAGTTATGGATTTTGATACATAATAATTCAACACTGACAGAAACTTTAGATTTAAATTACACACAGTCTCAGCAATTAGCAACACCATCATGTCAACACAGCTAATTAAAAGTTTCCCTTGACACCTTTATTTTTCCAAAAACAAATCAGATTTTTAATCATGCATTCAATTAGGTGGTGAATTCCCCTGAATTACAAACATTCTTGTCTCATATGAGTCGTCACACACACACAGGCAGGATTTAGTCTTTAGTCTTAAAACATGCATGTGGAACCTTTTCACATCACTGATAGCTCCAATAGTCGGAATTCATTTATAAACGTTTGCATTTTAACAGCTCTGATGTGTTTCAGCAAAACATTTCTGCACATTCACAGCGTCTCACACATACGTGGGTTTCCCCTTTGAATCGAGGATTTGTCACCACATCTGGACAGAAATGTTTCTTCACAGGATAAAGCGGATCACTCAGAACAGCTTTGTACTGATTTGATTTGCAGTGATTATTTCCTTTGAAGATACAAACCAACAAAAAGCCTCCCAGAGCCACCAGACTCCTTTCAATGTCGGGAAATATACCATAAACATCATCCATGGGAGCAAACATCAGAGGCTGTCAGTTAGCAAATACAGTTGCAACCAGAAGTTTACATCCAGTGTATAAAAAGACACACGACATTTTTTTTCTCACTGTCTGACATTAAATGTGACTAAACGCTTCCTGCTTCAGCTCAGTTAGTATGACCAAAATTATTTCTATTTGCTAAATGCCAGAACAATGAGAGAGAGAGTTTTTAGACCTTTTTTTCTTACTTTCTTCAAAGTCAGAAGTTTACATCCATCTCCTCAGTATTTAGCAGCATTGCCTTTAAACTCTATGACTTGGGTCAAATGTTTTGGGTTTCCTTCCACAAGCTTCTCACAACAGTCTGATGAATTCTGGCCCATTCCTCCTGACAGATCTGCTGGAACTGAGTCAGGTTTGTTGGCCGTCTTGCTCCGCACACCTTTCCAGCTCTGCCCACTAATGTTCTCCTGGACTGAGATCAGGGCTTTGTGATGGCCACTCCAAAACACTGACTTTGTTGTCCTGAAGCCTCTCTGTAACTAATCTAGCGGTGTGTTTAGGGTCATTGTTCATTTGGAAGATCCATTTGTGCCAAACTTTAACTTCCTGGCTGATGTCTTGAGATGTTGCTTCAATGGTGAATACGGGCGCCGCCCCACGACTAATGACCAGATAAAAAGTAGTTCTCAAAAACAATATTACATTTGAATTAATTATGACATAATAATAGCAATAATGATAAAATTAACAATAGTGTTCATATTCTTTTGCCATATTAACAATGTTTGTATTCGTAGCAGATTTAGTTTTAGTCTTCACTGCGTGTTTACTAATTCTACACTTCCTGGATGCGGGGCGCGGCCACATGAGTGTGTATGTAGCTTGAAGAACTTTTCGTGATCATGTGACCTTGGCCCGGGCTCGGATTGGCAGCTGCGGATTTTCTCACGGGGTGCAGCTCGGTGTGTCCTGGACCCGTCCGCTTTGGCTGTTATTTTGTGTTTATTTGCTTTTGTCTTGTGTGGTTGGAAATCAAAACTGTCCTTTGACGTTGTCACGACTGCGCTTTAAATTTTTTTGACAGACACTGACCTGATGGCTTAATGTATCGGTCATGCTGTCAAGAAAAGCCTGCTCACAGAGATGAGTGACTTCAACCAAAAAGTCATCGAGAAATTTGCAGAGCAGAAAGAGAGAAGAGCCACATTTTTGTTCAAATAGCTCCAGACTGCATTTGCGACCTTTATTTTGAGAATGTGTGAATTGATGAGCATGAAGCTGCATTAGTGTGGCTGTAAGAGGAAGCTGCTGTCTGACCACAGTGGTGGAAAGTAGGACTTTTATAACTTCAGTGTACTGCAGTATTTATGCTTAAAAATGAGGTCTTCTCGTGAAAAACATCACAGCTACATTCACTGTTTGTCCGCTCATAGAAAAGACCGCATGTAGAATTCATGTAGCTCGGTTTCATCTCAGACAAATCTGACATGAGAACGCTCTAGTCTATCATCTTTAAAGTCAGCAAGTCATATGTTTTGCCTTTGGCCAGGTAGGAGGTGCAACAAAATGAGAAAGTGGGTCGTACCGGTGCTACCAGTGAAAAAGTCCGTCTGGAGCCCTGAATAGTGTTTTTTCATTATTTAAGTTGTGCGTTTTGAGTTTGTACAGATCCTGTAAATACTGATGAAAGTTTGATGAATGGTGTTTAAAATGCTGGTCAGTCTTGATAATGTTAAATTAGATTATGATTATAATATCCTCCAAAGATAGAGCATTTGCATTCCTGTAAGTAGTTGTGCCTGATGTTATTCATGTTCTAATTTCTGATAAAAATAAGAGGCAGTGAGAAAAACGGTTATGTGTCTTTTTATACAGTGGATGTAAACTTCTGGTTTTAGCTGTACATAGAAGTTACGGAGAATGGAGGATCTGCTTTTGAGGTAAAGAGCAGAAGTCAGAATTTATTATAGAAAAGGATGAAGTCACTATGAAGAAGTGACAGATATATAAAAGCTTGGACTTGCCTTCCATTATGTCTCATGCTTCCTTCTCTCCTGCATGAGCTGCCAGCCGTCCTCATGTTGCTTTAACTCATAACTCACCATCTGTTGATTCTTTAAAATCGTTATTAAATCATTTTTGGTGTTTATGTCCATGTGTCCTGTAAATATAACAATGACAGTCAGGTGTCTGCAGCACAGAGAGTTTGCACCCAACA
>NW_007580562.1:0-2939 GCF_000690725.1 Stegastes partitus | reverse complement strand
AGACAACAGTGCTACCAACTGCTCCACCCTGCAGCCCGAAGGTCTAACAACAATATACAAAAATAGATAAAAATGGCAGAAGAATTACAGTATAAATAACAAGTTTGGTATTGAGTAGATTTGTTTTTATCTGTTCCTCATGTTATTCCAATGTTCAGAAAAAAATCATTCCTTCAAATTTTAAAAAACAAAACAATCCATCAGCGCAGGGCGGTTTGTCATTTTTCCTAATAAAATGAAAACATTACCTCATGACTGACGTTTCAAAAATATCATCTTGTATCATATTACAAGCAATTGGAGCAAAGACAGGTTTAAACAATTTTCTAAAAAGCATTTTAAAAACAAAAAATATGTGATTGTTTATTCATATGTTATGGTTTGTGTGAGTGAACATGTTTGGTGGATGTGTACATAAAGCGATAATATTCATTTAGTCTTTATTTAAACCAGGAGCATATGAAGTGAGAATCTCATTTACAATATTAATGTTTGCATATAAATATAAAAGATATTTAAAAACATTAAAAATGATGGTGAGTCTATTTAAAAGGAACAACAGCAAAATAAAGTTATTAGGAATAATTAGTGCAAATTGACATATAAGAATATTTATTTATTTGTTTTTTTAAGAGACTTGAGATGTAATTAATGACATATTTGAGCATTTTAGCAGAATCTTATGCAGCAAAACTCTTCTTCAACTGTGTTCCAGATCATATCAAGGGAGAAAACTGATTGTTTGTGATTCTGGCTTTGCAGTGTTCCTGTTTATGTGGCCACAAGTTGCTCAAATTTATCTGTTTATCTTACATCTCTCTGGCTCTTTTTTTTCTTCATCTATCTCCGCTGACGGCTCAGCTGATTCCCATGAAGCCGAGTCGAGCAGAAAGCGCAGCGTCACCTCGGAGAGAGTCGCTCTGCTGGTCCTCAGTGTTCTGCTGGCAGCTGCTGTCGTTGCCCTCGGTTTTGCCAGTGAGTTTGTGCAGCTTCCAACATAAATAAACTGCAGATTCAAGTTCAAAGAGGCAGAAAATGTTTGTACAACTTTTATTTGCAAGAATCTGATTCGCAACTGTACTAAAAGTAGTTAGAATTTAGTTTGTTTGGTTCGACAGAGGAGAGCACACCTCTGTACAATATCACTGACATGTCAGATTTAATTTCTCCTTGAAGTAAGTGCATGATGTCTCAGTTGAACAGGAACAGGATTCCTCTTTTGAATGGTCAGAAATAAATATTTTAGAAAGACTTACAAATATGCAAATATATACGGTAAGATTAATGACCAACTAAAAATGTGTGAACCACAGCAGCTATAGAAGGAGCCACAGTGCCACTAATCACAGCTGCAGTGGTCATCCTCCACTGTAATGAACGAGCTGTAAAAAAGCACACAGCTGCTGCTTCAGACTTGGTACAGGGCTGATGAATGGAAATTCAAGTTTCTGTGACACTTCAGACAGCATGAAGGGCACTTCAGAACATTAACCTCCACAGACGGAGGCCAACAACAACAACAACTTCTTACTCTTTGGCACAAAACTGCAAGTTGAAACTAACTAAGCAGTTGCGTAAAGAATAAGAATAATAACAATAATATGCAAAGCAGTGAAAATGAATATTAAGTTTATGGAAAATGTTGCCATGGTGGAAGGAGGTAAATGATAAAGAGGAGGGGCCCCAGGACAGAGCCCTGAGGCACATCAGAAGTAATGGGGGAGGGGTGGGAGGTAAAGGACTTAAGCTGGATAAACTGAGGGCAGCCAGAGAGATATTGGGAGCACATTCTTTGGTCAGATGAGACCAAGATGAATCTGTTGGGCTCAGATGGAGTCCAGCATGTTTGGTGTGACGCTGACCACAGTGAAGGCAGAGGGGGCTATATAAGCGTAAAAGGTGTTGAGAGATGGCATTTATAGATGTAATAAGAATGTCTGTGGATAAACCAAAATACTAGCCAGCAGTCTGCAGAAGCTTCGCATAAGAGGAACCATCCAACCATCCAAAGCACAAAATCGCACAAGAGTTTCTAAAGGAGAATAAAGTGTAAACTACAACCTGAACAAGTTTGTGATGCTAATAGAACATCTTTGGAGGTATTTTAAAGAGAAAGGCAAAACAACACAACCCCTCCAGCAAAGTCTGAACAATGGCAAAACAAAAAGTTGATATCCTCCATGTAAAGGAAAATAATAAAAATAAAGTTGGACGGACAAGACCACATTAATCAAAGGTGTACTGACTTTGTTGTGTTCAGGTACTGCTTTAGGGCCTGTATTCTTAACATTTAAACTGCTGGTTTTTAATATAGCAAATACCAACTGTTCAACTTAGACATGCTACAATTACTGACTGGTGATTTGATTTCAAACTTTGGACATGTAAGTGGTATTGTCCTAATGTGGTAAACTCTACATTTTCTCCAACTGATGTGTTTCGGTTTTTCAGAAATTTTCCTGAGAAAAATCTGAAGCAAATCACAAAATTGCCATTTATCCCGTTTTAATGAAACACAAGCTGAGACTTACTGATTTTTTCTTTTTTCATTTTTTAAATCAGCGTTCGACAACATCAGAACCAAGGAACAGCTCAGAAGTCTCAAAATGAAGAATGAGACTCTAAATCAAAGTCCGTCAGGTGAGGATTTAACACAACTGCAATGTTTGACAAACTTAATTTTTTAAACTAGTGTGAAAGACTTTTCACATGTTGATAATAAATGACTGATCATATGTTTCATTCTCATTACAAACACAAGCTAAACCGTGCAGCACAGGGCAGCCTTCATGTCCACAACCTCCCACAAAGCCAACATGTAAGTTATGGATTTGTCTGAAATCTGTGTCTTCTGCTGATGATTCAATAAACGCTGATGGACTGACACATACATGAAGTTAGACAGTAACTGCAGGACAGAAGAAGCGTCCTGATGCCTC
>NW_007580561.1:19663-20144 GCF_000690725.1 Stegastes partitus | reverse complement strand
TTCTACTGGGTCTATTGGTTCTACTGGTTGTACTGGGTCTACTGTTTCTACTGGTTCTACTGGGTCTATTGGTTCTACTGGTTGTACTGGGTCTATTGTTCCACTTGTTCTTTTAGTTCTACTGGTGTTATTGGTTGTATTGGTTCTACTGGTTCTATTGGTTCTACTGGTTGTACTGGGTCTATTGGTTCTATTGGTTCTCCTGGTTCTACTGTTTCTACTGGTTCTACTGGGTCTATTGGTTCTGTTGGTTCTATTGGTTGTACTGGTTCTCCTGGTTCTACTGGACCAGGACCTTCTGGTGTCACCTGTTTTTTTGTGGTAACAGTTGAACCTGACTCTGATTCTGGTCCGTCAGTGCTTCCAATGTGTTTATAAATACTAGTACTGTGTACCTATGTTTACAAGTATTGGTATGTATATAGTTGTACTTTGTTTCAAGGAATTAAGACTTTTGGTCAGTATTAGTACTGTATTAGTG
>NW_007580561.1:16052-16658 GCF_000690725.1 Stegastes partitus | reverse complement strand
TTAAACAAGCTGGGAGCAGGGTGTGAAGGGTTTGGAGTAGGTTTTGGAAGGTTTTAAGAATGTTTTTAAAAGGTTTTGAGCGGGTTCTGAAATGTTTGGGGCAGGTTTGGAAAGGTTTGGACCAGAGTGTAATCGGTTTTTGAGAGTTTGGAGGAGGTTGTGGAAGGTTTTGAAAGGTTTGGAGCAGGTTCTGGAAGGTTAATGAGGGTTGGGAGCAGGTTCTGGAAGGTTTGGAGCAGGTTTTGGAAGGTTAATGAGGGTTTGGAGCAGGTTTTTGAGGGTCTGTCTTCCTGTCCTACCTGTCCGGAGCTGATGTCTGACTGCTGCCGTCGATGTCTGTCCACCTCCGTCTGTCTGTTTGCGTCTGCTGCTGCTCTCATATTAATCCTGTTGGTGTAATCCCACCAATCAGAGCGCAGATACCACATCTGTCTGTCTGTCTGTCCGTCCTGCTGACAGGATTTAAAAACCAAAATACCAAAATCTGCATCCAGCTGCTGAACACAGACCTGAAGCATCACAGCAGCAGATTAAAACTCTTTCAGCTCCAACAACTGTCCTCATCAATAATTACATCATTGCCTCACAGTAATCAGATTACTTCTA
>NW_007580561.1:12767-14537 GCF_000690725.1 Stegastes partitus | reverse complement strand
ATGAAGTGCTGTAGATGTGAACTGAGGATGTTCTCCAGCTGTCCATGTTCCTGCCTGAGCTGACAAATGGTGGAGGAGCTCAGATGGTCCTCACAGCTGTAGACAACCCGCCACTGTGTGTGTGTGTGTGTGTGTGTGTGTGTGTGTGTGTGTGTGCAGCTGTTGGTTGGCAGGATGTTGTTCAGTGGATCAGAGATTATGTTGGCAGGATTACACCGTCTGCTCACACACACACACACACACACACACACACACAGATGTTTGTGTGATCAGAATATGTCATCAATCGATCAGCAGGTTTCATGTGATTGATTAACGTGTTTCTCTTCTTGGCTCTTCAACACTGACTCGTGCTCAGTTTATATTTGACTGTAATTCACATTCAAAGACTCTCTGAAGCCAAACTGTAAATAAATCAGAACAAAGTAGTGTCAAAGGATTATTGATCCAAAATGTGAAACAAGTGATTTAACTGATGATTTTAAAGTGACTCTAATGTAACTCAGTCCAGAAGTCCCACAGTCAGTGAATGCATCATCTGAGTGATCGTAAAGACTCCTGCAGCAGAAGACCTTCTGATTCTGTATGTGTGTCAGCTGATGTTGTAGTTATGTGCATATATATTAGATGTTGTAACTCTGTATATAGTAAATGTTATAATTCTATACATCAGATGCCGTGTGGGTACACTATCCTATGAGACGGTGGACCTTCAGAGAGCAGCTCACAGCTGCAGGTCGAGGTCACTTCAGATTAATCCAGCTGTTAATCAGAGTTAATGAGACTGAGCTCAGCTCCGTTACATCATCAACTTGTTTACTGTCAGTGTCCAATCACAGCTCAGCTCTTATCCTGCTCACAGTGGGACCTGAACCCAGAACCAGGACCAGAACCTCAGACAAAGAGCTGCAGGTGAGATAACAAACACCTGAACATGACAAACTGTGTCACTCTGCTTCACTGCTGATGTGTTTACAGACTGAAGGCGTGTTTCTTCTTCTGTGGTGTTTGTTCACGTTTCAAGGCTGAACTCACACATTTAGTTCTTCTCAGAACGTTTGAGTCATTTCAGAGAAGTTTGGTGTCACCTTGGAAAGTCTGAATCGTTTTAGAACAGCAGAATAAATCCAAGAGTCTCATCACGATGGTGAAGCACACGTTATCAGTACACTCAGATAGCAATCAATAATCAATCAGTCAATCAATCAATCGTTAATCATGACTTGTGGTTTCTGAGGATCTGTTCTGACACTGAATTCAGTGACGGCAGTCTGATGAACTCGTCGGCGGTTTCTCTTCGTCTGACTTTAAAACTTCTGGATGTTCAGTTCAGCTGATTGATCAGAACATCTGACAGCTTTTCCTGTTTGATCCACCGATTGATTGATAGATTAATTGATTGATGGATTCATTGATCGCTGGAATCATAACAGAAGCTCGGAGGCCAGAATGATTTTTCTCAGTTTAATTCTGCTTCAGATACAAAACGTCAGATTCAAGCTCACATTCAACACAAAACTGTTACTGTGTACAAGTACTGTGTGTACAAGTACTGTGTGTACTATGTATTGTGTGTATTATCTACTGTGTGTATTATGTACTGTGTGTACTATGTACTGTGTGTATCATGTACTGTGTGTATCATGTACTGTGTGTACTATGTACTGTGTGTACTATGTGCTGTGTGTACTATGTGCTGTGTGTATCATGTACTGTGTGTATTATGTACTGTGTGTATCATGTACTGTGTGTATCATGTACTGTGTGTAT
>NW_007580561.1:6637-9721 GCF_000690725.1 Stegastes partitus | reverse complement strand
TCACCTCGTCCTTGGAGATGCCCGCCTGTTTCTTGCGGTTCCACTCGTTATAATACAAACAGTTTCCATTCCGGTCAAAAATGTACAAGTTGTGAACGGTCATCTGGAACACAGACATCACACACCGAGTGTTCAGGTCAGGGACCTGTGGCCAGCTGTGGCTCTGAAACATCAGGACATGGAGAACATCTGGACCAGAGCTCCTCACATGTCTGCTTTAGCCCAGAGAGGTTCAGTTTACTGACAGAACCCAGAACCCAGAACCCACTCCCTGAAGGAGCTGAAACCAGAGTTCAGACTGATTGTATGTATTAAATCCATCAGGTCTCTCATTGATCATAAAACTAGCTGACAGCTGACTGCATCAGTCAGCTGTCAGCTAGTTTTATTCGTTGCTGCTTAAGTTGCAAATAAAACTTTTACTTCCGTCTAAAACGAGTCAGTTTGCTGTCAGAGCAACACAGCTGCTGTAAACACACACTCACAACGTGTTTCAGAGCTCACAGACATGTTGAATTCTGTCCAACACAAAGTAAGATCTGGACACAAATAAGAGGCACTTTTATGCTCATTTTAAAACTTTTTTGTGCTCAAGAAATCTCATCTTCCTCCTGATGCTGTTTCTATGTCAAATATTCTGCTGATAAGAAAACGACATAAAAACATTTTGAGTTCAATGTACTGCTAAAACAAAAATAAAAAATACAATAAAATAGAGTCTACCAATAATCACTAGATGTTTCAGGTGTGTGCCGAATCAAACAGGAGTTCCTCTAGAATCTACTGTGCACACATGTATTTCACATTACTCAGTTATTGTTCTGAAGTGCGCTTTTCAATTTGTGAATCAAAATCGCACGTTTTTCAAATGAAGTCTGGTGACGCTCCGGATTCAGGCAACACAGGACGGACAGCAAAAGAGCAGAAAATCTGTTAAAATGTCTTTTAAGAAAAACAGTTTTCTATGACTCGTACCATCAAATTATTATTGCCACAAATACTGATTTAAAAAAGAGAAACACATCTTTAAAATGTTGTTTATCTTACATTTTAGAATTCGGCTGCGGTGTTTACCTCCCCTTCCTGTTTCTCGTAGGACCCCTCTGCAGAGTGTCCGCTTACGTGCCAGACCAAAACTGTTTGGCGGTGTTGTATAAAGTTACGTTTAAGTTGTTGAAATACAGCAAACTGAAATATTGATTAGAAAACATAAAATTTAGTCAATGATATTAGTATGCCTGAGTTTTTTCGTAGCCTGAAAACGACTCTATTTGCGTAAATCTAACAGGTCACAGCGGCATGTCACGGGCAGCTCTGCTCCGCTTCAGTTTTGCAAAAAGAGTTAAGATGGCGGCAACAGCGTCTATGATGCCGTGCTTCAGACAGCAGATTACTTCTAGAAACGACATGGTTCCGGACTGGACCAGTCAGGAAGTCAGCACCGGGGTGAGTACTGGGGCTGTAGGACCGTAGCGGACCGACTCGGACCCGGTTCTGTCCCGGTGGAGGGGTTTTAAGCAGCTAAGAGTGGCTGAATGAGACAGCAGTTCTGCAGCAGCTAACAGCGGCTAACGTTAGCGCTGATTCACTGCCTGTTAAATTCTAAATAAAGTTCGGACCAGAGCGAGACTGGACCGGGTCGAACCGTGCTGGACTTAGTTCCGATGGAAGCATAACCTGCTGTTTAAAGAGGCTGTTAAATCATTGGGGTGAAGTGAAATGGCTAACCTTGGCTAATGCTAATAGATCTATTATCGGACAACCTGTCTGCGCTGCCTCTCGTGTCCGATAATGGGTTCACCCAGTAGAATATAGAGATTAAAGGCTTCAGACGAGGAGACATGAAAGAACACGAACCGATGATCAACACTGTCCGATAATGGGCGCAGAGTTAAAATGCATGTTGGTTTACTGTCAGCTGCTGATCTAACAGTATGTTCAGTGTGATGCCAAGTCTGTCTGTCTGTCTGTCTGTCAGACCACCATCATGGCGGTGGAGTACGACGGAGGAGTGGTGATCGGAGCCGACTCTCGCACCACTACAGGGTGAGAAAACCTCCAGTGTGAGGTGCTGATTATTGTGTATGAAGTGAACCCTGAATACTGACCAGTCTGTCTGTCTGTCTGTCAGAGCTTACATCGCCAACAGAGTGACGGACAAACTGACTCCGATCCACGACCGGATCTTCTGCTGCAGGTCGGTTCACCTCTGAAACACTCTGAGACCATCCAGCTCCAGAGGATTTATTGTGATTACTTATTTATTTATAGTACTTTTAAAGTCCCAGTAACGTTAAAAAGGCCCAACGTGGCCCACCGCTGTTTGACACTTTAAGGACCTGACCGGGGACTTTTTGAGAGCACCAGACCTTTAAGGACCTCAGGCTGTTAATGGGAACCTTTAAGATCTTAGAACCAGTTAAAAGTCCCACAGAAAGCTTTAGGAGGACGGAACCTTTTATTGTCACTTTATATTCCCCAAGCAGCCTTTTTGGAAGCTACAGCTGGAACGCGGTGATACGTTTGAAAAGCTAGAACCTTTCTATGGGAACCTTTAATCGGACTTTG
The DNA here is from genome assembly GCF_000690725.1 of Stegastes partitus. Classification (NCBI taxonomy): domain Eukaryota; kingdom Metazoa; phylum Chordata; class Actinopteri; family Pomacentridae; genus Stegastes; species Stegastes partitus. Next base: position 7,153 of record NW_007580561.1, on the reverse strand, counting down.
AGAACAATCACAAGGTTTTCTCAGGAACCTTAAAGGAACCCAGCAACTGTTGACAGGTTTGAGGAGGCGTGCTTAACTGGATCTTTTTAAAACCAGAACACTTTAAGGAACTTTTGAATACCTGTATCTTCTTAAAGCACAGGAACCTTCAAAGGAAGCTCAGAACCTTTTCAGGACACAGAAACCTTCTAAGAAACTCCCTCATCTCTACAGAGAACATCATGAAACGGCAACATTTCATGAAACTTTCACTGAAACCTGGGAACAGCTTCAGAAACTCAAACCTGTCAGAGGAGAGTTTAGAGGAAGCCCTGAGCTGTGTTCACAGCTGTACTGCTGAAGTTTTAAAGGTTTTTTTATAAGGAATCCAAAAACCTTTATTAAGAAGCCTACTTTTTTTTTTACTTTAAATTTAAAAGGATGGATGGATGGATAATTTAAAAGGAACTTAAAGTCCCAGAAGTTTAAAAGGTCTGATGCTCCTACATTTACATTTTCCTTTAGAGATCTTTAGAC
>NW_007580561.1:0-3663 GCF_000690725.1 Stegastes partitus | reverse complement strand
TTTGAATCAGTCTCTAGCAGGTTAAACCTGGTTTTCAATCCAGTGTACATCAGAGTTTCAATCCATAAAATCTGAATTCTGTTTTAATCCAGTTAAATTTACTTTTCAGTTTCTGTTTTAGTTTCATTTCCATCTCAGATTTCATCCATTTTAATTCTTTTATTCCCAGTTTTATCTGATTTTAATTCAGGTTTACATATGAGTTTAAGTCCGGTTTAATCTTCGGGGCCTCCCTTCAGATCTCTGTGACCTTTTACTGGAGCTGTTCGGGCTCTGATGACATCATCAATCAGGGATCAATCAGGGTGATCGGCTCTGATCCGCCTTCAGAGCTGCAGGAGATTCTACAGACGTTTCATTTTCTTTGTTTTTCTTTATCGATCAACAACATCCTGAATCTGAGCCTGATGAAACCTGAAGGTTTGTTCCTGTTGAACGATGTGACTGAGTTTAATGTTTGAAGAACCTGAAAGTTGCTCAGAGCCAGAGGAACCGAACCTGCAGGTCCCTGAACTCGTCCTATTGCTGGATGATCAGTGTTTCTGTGAGCAGCATCAAGAGAAAACATGTAGTTTAAATATAGAATCTGTGACTCCTGATGAAGATTAGATAGTTTAGGGTCATAAACTGACTGCAGATCAGTTAACCCTTATCATTCCAGGTCATTATGGGTCATTTTCACTTTATTCTGTGAAGAACGCTGAGCACTAAGAGTGCATCCACAGTAGGACCAGGCGGCACAAGACATCTCACTGGTTTCAGAGAAACTTGACCAGTTTGAAGGCTCCACCCAAACCTGCTTCAGTCTAAGTTTCAGGACATCTGGTCAAACCCGGGCAGTCAGTCACCTCCTTGTTGTTTTTTTTAACAAAAATCACTAAAAATTGGTCAGAAGTATAAAGCTCTACTGCTGTAAGAATTCAACCAGATCTTTTCATATGTTCAGTGAACGTTGTCCAACCCAAAGACAATCTATTGTCCATGTTTGGTTCTCCTACGACCAGTTCCATCACCAGTCATGTGAGCTCAGACCGCCTCTCACCCGACAGTGAAAACTGTTAAAACACCCAAAGTTTAGGCCAAAATATCTCCAATGCCCGAGCATACTTCAAAAAGCTGAGCATACCGTCTAAAAGGTGGGACTTCATACGAACATTATCTACAAAAATATCTTTGGCCACTCACTGAATGATTGTACAGGAGGACTGCAAACACGTGTCCACCNTTGCAGGTCTGGATCAGCCGCTGACACTCAGGCCATCGCTGACGTGGTCACCTACCAGCTGGGCTTCCACAGGTGACAGACTCACACACCGTTTGATTGGCAGCCTCCTTGTCCAGTCAGGTGTGGCTAACACTCACCTGTACATGTGGTCCCGCCCCTTTAGCATCGAGCTGGACGAGCCCCCGCTGGTGGAGACGGCCGGCAATCTGTTCAGAGCGAGCTGCTACCGCTACAGAGAGGAGCTCACTGCTGGGATCCTGGTGGCAGGTTGGGACAGGAGGAAGGGAGGCCAGGTAGCACACCTGACTCTACACCTGACTATACACCTGTACACACACCTGTACACACACCTGTACACACACCTGTCATACACACCAACGCTCTTTACTACAGAGAAAGTTCAACAGATCCAGACTTTCTTCATGTTAGCAGCTCAACTAAACCTGAACCCAGTCAGAGACATCAGCAGGTGTTCATCAGCGTTCTCAGTGAACGCTCGATCACGCAAATTCGATTGCAGGAAACCAACATCGTGATCGTGATTAAAATTCGATTAATTGTGCAGCCCTAACCCAAACACGTAATTAGTAACTAATCAACAGAAGGAAATGTAATAATAAACATCAACCAATAATTAAACTCCCCCAGAAATAAAGCAGAATTCGTCTTCCTCAGTTAGTTACACATGGATATCGGTAAGAGGTGTTCACAGCCAGCCTTCAATGTGTGGACCCAGCCCTTTGCATCACACTTGTGTTGAGTTGGTTAATTAAGGGAGGCTTCAAGGCACAAGTTGTCCACCAGAGGCCGCCATTTCCCCATTGCCAGCAGGGAATTTGTAGCAATCACTGACAGCTGCACATTAAAGCTGTTCAACTTTTCTCAGTGTTAGCATTAGGTTATCACTGTCAGCAGATTCAGATCCAGCTAACCTCTTAGTGTTAGCATTAGCTTAGCATGTCAGCTGCACCACATGTTATCACCTAGAAGTGACTTGTGGGTGTCTGTGTAATACTGGGGACTGTTGAGACTTCATCTGCTGCCTCCTAACAAACAGATCTGCTCATTCAGCAGTCTCAGGTGTTCTGTCTCTCCTCTGCTGTAAACAATGGTTGTGATTGGCTGTCATTCGTTACCTGTAGACTCACCTGTACGTTACTGTGAACAAGTGTTTCCTGATGTCTTCTGGTTTTGCACATTTGTCACATTTAAATGTTTCTGATCATCAATCTAATGTTTATATTTATCTAATATTAGACAGAGAACCTCCAAAACTCAAAGTACTGTTTTTAAATGATGCTTTACTGTAGAAGTATTTAGAACCTGTGTCAGCGCTGTGAAGCAGTGACTCCTCCTGACCCTGGTACCGGGTTGGTTTCTGGGCACCATCAGCTGCAGCTAAACGCTGGTGACAGCTCCTGATCTTCTACTCCTCCATGGAGGAACGCTGGTCACTCTGCTCTGCAGAACAGTTCTGATTCAGCCACATCAGATGGTTTTATATCATGAGCTGTCCTTTAAGGTCTCAGCATCCCAGGTGGATTCCGGTCTGGACTTTGACTCGGCCGCTCCAGAATCTTGCTTCAGTTCTTCCTGGACCACTCAGAACCCATCTGTGTTGAAGGTCCTGAACTGGTGGTGAATATTCTCCAGAAGGACTTTCTGATAGAGCGGAGTCCATGTCTCCAACAGTTGTGACGAGTCATCCAGGTCCTCCAACCATCCACTACCTCCACCATGTCTCCCTGCTGGTCTCATGATGTTCTTGTTGAATGCACTGACACCAGAACCAACTGGACCCATGTCTTCCAGAAAGCTCCACCTTGGACTCATCAGTCCTCGGGATGGTTTCCCAGAAGTCTTGAAACTCATCCAGATGTTTTCTAGTAAATTCAAAAGGAGTCTTGATGTTATTTTTGGTCAGTAGTGGTTTGATCTTTATGGATCCGTTTCTGTCCAGAGTCACCTTATTGTGACCTGAACCGAGTCCTGCACATCTGTTGGTGCTCCTCTGGGTTCTTGAGACTCCTGGATGAGATGTTGATGTGTTCTTCTTCTGGACTCCTTCACAGCACTGTTCACACACCTGGTGTAGTACACACCTGTACTCACACCTGTGCACAGACTGTAAAACTTAAGTGTTATTTTTTCCTGTACTTCTTTGTTGGGCCACCAGATGTAGCAGTCACATACCTGTGTTACCTGCCTCCCTGCTCACCTGTGTGTCTGTTGCCTGTGCCAGGTGTACTGCGTTCCTATTGGTGGGATGCTGGTGAGGCAGCCGGTGTCGGTGGGCGGCAGCGGCAGCACCTACATCTACGGCTTCATGGACTCCAACTACAAACCAGGACTCAACAAAGAGCAGTGTCTGGAGCTCACTGCTGCAGGTAGGCTGCTGCTGCAAGGCATGCTGGGAGCTGTAGGTAGGCTGCTGCTGC
>NW_007580560.1:71050-73174 GCF_000690725.1 Stegastes partitus | reverse complement strand
AGTGTCTAGTTTGTGATTCAGACCAACCAGCTGACGTCTGAACTACAAAACGAGTTCAACATATCCAGGATATGTCTTTGTTATCTGGCTTCACTCTCTGACTATTTTAAAAGACAATCAAATAGTCAGTAGGTGATGTTTTAATATGTATTGACCTGGTTAGGAGTCCAGCATGTTGCCATGGTGGTGAAAGAAGTAGGAGTTAAATCTGAAGTTATCTCGGTAACACCAGGGAGCAAAGAAGCAGGTTCAACATACCCACAGTATATATATTTGTTATCTGGCTCTTCTTAACCCAACAGTGCAGTTGGAATAAGCGGTTATGTGAAGCTGGTTCTCAACTCTGTAAGTCAAACAGGGTTTTTGAGTGAATTCACGTGAAAGAGACGGACTTTGCACCAGATGACCGATCAAACATGGAAAAACCTACGAGCATCAGAGGGGCATGTTTTACAAACCAAGAGCAAGTTGTAATATTAGAGACATACAATGATTTTAAACACATAATACACATAATACAGAGCTGCAGCAGCTAAAGCAGAAAGGAAAGCTGCAAAAAAAAAGGGACTGTGAACGTTAACAGGCTTTTTGATGTCACTACAAAGTCATTAGTGCACAAGTCAATCCGAATATAATTACGACTATATATTCTATTAAATGAACGCGCTGCTTAGTTGTGTTCTTTCTAAGACAGTTTTACTGCCTCAGCTGCAGCCCTTGTGGTGTTAAACGGTTTTGTGTGCAGATGAAAAATTAAAATTCAAAATGCTAAGAAGACTGACTCTTACATCACATAGAAGGCTGCATGTGAGTGTGTGCACCTTTATATGCTTTGCAAAAGAAGAACAAACTACAATTCTGAACCAATGTGAAGAGTTTCAATATGATTTAGTCTAAAAACAGCACAAGTGCTGCAGCCAAAGTCAGGAAGAAAAGATGCAAAAAACTGCAGACTGTGTAAAAGTAAAACTATTATGCTTATCAATATCCCTGTCCTTTCATGTATAAGCTGCTTGGATGTAGGTCAATTATTAAGATTCAGGATTCAGTTTAATTGTCACTTTACATCACAAGATTGCACAACAAAATTACAGATGTTATTTAACAAATAAGGCTCCGACCCCCCTACAGAGGATAAAAAAGTGTTTAGAAAGTGGATGGATGGACATTCTGCTCCCACTTCCTCTCCCTGTACTGAACATTAGTGTTTGCTCTTTTCCAATAACTGGAATGTGCAATCTGTCGGTAAGTTACCAAGAGGCACGACTCAGTGTTTGAGATATGGTTCAGTGACAGCCTTAAACCGCTTTCTATGAGAAAATTTTAATGATCGATAGATACATATAAAGTCACGATTGTCTCACGATGAGAAGGTTTATATTCACAGTCACCTGTCCATACCTTGCAAGACAACAAGAATAAGCACACAAAAGGAGATATTTAATGTTGTTAAAGTTTTGTATACAAACTACATATATTCTGGCACACAATGCATAGTTTAAACTGACCAGCACATGCCTGGTACAGTGCAAACCTCGGGGACAAAGAACAAGTGCAGCAAATAATGCAAGACATCACCAACTACCTGGAAACATCACCAAGACCTTGCTACCTGGGAAGCTCAAACTCTGGTGCCTGCAATTTGGACTTCTTCCATGGAAAATGTGGCCACTCACGAGCTACGAGGTCCCAATAACAACTGTGGAGAAGATGGAGCGAACCATAACTTCATGTGTGAAGAAATGTCTCAGTGTCCCACGCTGTCTGACAACATCAGCCTCTTTGGCAAAGGGGTCCTTGAACTACCGATCACGAGCCTCACCGAAGAGTACAAATGCTCTAAGGTGAGATTCCAGATGACTCTGAGGGATTTGAGAGACCATACCATCAGTAATAAAGCACCGCCCCTGTTAATGGGAAGGAAATGGACACCATCCAACGCGGTGCAGCATGCCGGGTCATGTCCAGCTGGGAAGAGGAGGCTTTGGCATAAACCAACTTGACATAAGGCCTCAACATCAGAGAGAAGGAAAATGGTTGTTGAAAATTGCTTGTCTCACTCCTTTTCTGCTCTCCAGTACTCTCGCTGTCTTATCTGCCACTTGCATCTGAATGTCTGCAGCT
>NW_007580560.1:65058-70848 GCF_000690725.1 Stegastes partitus | reverse complement strand
AACTGCAATTCTGAACCAATGTGAAGAGTTTTAATATGATTTAGTCTAAAAACAGCACAAGTGCTGCAGCCAAAGTCAGGAAGGAAAGATGCAAAGAACTGCAGACTGTGTAAAAGTGAAATTATTATGCTTATCAATATCGCTGTCCTTCCACATGTAAGCTGCTTGGATGTAGGTTGATTATTACAATTCAGGATTCAGTTTAATTGTCACTTTGCATCACAAGATTGCACAACAAAATTACAGATGCTGTCATTTTAACTACTCATGAAAAATCCAATTATTTAACAAATAAGGCTCCGACCCCCCTGAAGAGAATAAAAAAGTGTTTAGAAAGTGGATGGATGGACATTCTGCTCCCACCTCCTCTCCCTGGACTGAACATTCGTGTTTGCTCTTTTCCAATAACTGGAATGTACAATGTGTGGGGAAGTTCCCAAGAGGCACGACTAAGTGTGTGAGATATAATACAGGGACATCCTTAAAACCACTTTCTATGAGAAAATTTTAATGATCAATAGATACATATAAAGTCACGATTGTCTCACGATGAGGAGGTTTATATTCACAATCACCTGTTCACACCTTGCAAGACAACAAGAATAAGCACACACAAAAGGAGATATTTAATGTTGTTAAAGTTTTGTATGCAAATTACATATATTCTGGCACACAATGCATAGTTTAAACTGACCAGCACATGCCTGGTACAGTGCAAACCTCAGGGACAAAGAACAAGTGCAGCAAATAATGCAAGACATCACTAACTGCCTGGAAACATCACCAAGACCTCGCTACCTGGGAAGCTCTAGTGCCTGCTTTTTGGACTTCTTTCACGGATAATGTGGCCACTCACGAGCTACGAGGTCCCAATAACAACTGTGGAGAAGATGGAGCGAACTATAACTTCATGTGTCAAGAAATGTCTCAGTGTCCTGCGCTGTCTGACAACATCAGCCTCTATGGCAAAGGGGGTCCTTGAACTACCGATCACGAGCCTCACCGAAGAGTACAAATGCTCTAAGGTGAGATTCCAGGTGACTTTGAGGGATTCGAGAGACCTTATCATCAGTAATAAAGCACCGTCCCTGTTAATAGGAAGGAAATGGACACCATCCAACGCGGTGCAGCATGCTGGGTCATGTCCAGCTGGGAAGAGGAGGCTTTGGCCTAAACCAACTTGGCGTAAGGCCTCGACATCAGAGAGAAGGAACATGGTCATCGAAAATTGTTTGTCTCACTCCTTTTTGGCTCTCCAGCACTCTCACTGTCTTATCTGCCACTTGCATCTGAATGTCTGCAGCTTTGCATACCACCTGTTTTATTGTTATTCTAATGGTTAATTCAATATTGAAGTAAACCAAATAAAGAAATTAATAAAACACAAAATGGAAAAATCAAACACTGTGCGCCCGTTGCATCAGAAATCTTGTGTAATTTTTGCTACCAGAGAAGGACAGATCCTCTCTGATGGGTGTGCAGATAATTCTTTATCAGGCCTGTCATCTTACATGTCAAGAACCGCAAACTGGATATTACATCATGAGAAAGATTGTGTCTGAACTTGAGTGTTGCTAAAATGCTTAAGATAGCAATCTCTCTGTTGCATGGCTTGATTTTATTTTATTACTTTTTTTCTTTCTTCTTTTTGTTTTTGTTTTATTTCTAACTTACTTTTATTTTGTAGATGGCTTGGGGTGAGAGGGCAACTGAATCATTTTATTTGTGTCACTGGATATGTTCACTGTCACATCGGTTGTACATATTGGGCAGCTATAGGTCTTATTTTTATTTTAAAAAAAACAAAAAACGTTTTAAAGTTAGGTGTCAAACAAACACATGAACAAATGAAGAGTTCATTTGCAAAAACAGAAAACTCTATTTTTACAAACTTTCAGGAAACCCACTTTTCTGTTGTCTACCTGAGACAATATCAATCAAACTTAAGTTATTTCTATTTTTGTCATTTCTACTGAGTCAAATCCACTAAACTTCACTTTGATTGATATTATCTCAAGGAAACAACAAAAAAAAAACAAGCTTTCTGAATGGAGTTATCTATTTTTGCAAATGAACTCTTCAAATAAACTCTCAAACAAATAAATGTTGAAAAAAAAAGGCTAAATAAATATGCATTGAGGGTTATTGGTGCAATTCTCCGTGGATCCTGCAGGGGGCAGTAACTCAGCCAGAAGCGTCGAAACGTGTCGTAGAAGTAGAACAAGGAGCCAATAGGATTCACCCTCATTTCACTGAGCTGCTGCTGTGTCTGTCAGCTGAGAAAAACTGTACTTTAATCACAAACATTGGAGTGTATGTTGCCCATGAGCGGTGGACGATGTCTAGCCGGGCTCTGCGAAGGCTCAAGGGGAAGCAGCGGGGTCAGGAGGCCTTGGACTTCGGGGATGTAACTTTGGGTGACAGCCCGGAGGAGCAGGCTGAGGCTGAAGAGGAGCAGCTGGACGAGGCTAGTGTTTCTCCCCCGACTGAAAGCAAAGGCAGCAGCCGAAAGGCAAAGAAAAACAAAGCTCAGAAGAACTTCAGCAACATTTTTGAACTGGTGAGTGTTGTTGGCGTCACGTGTTATTTTGACGTAATGTCGGGTTTGTGTTTCTTCCTGACACCTGCTAAATGCTAGTTGGTAATTCTAGCTTGCTAAAGCAGGTTAGCCGGGTGGCGTTAGCTTCCATCTCAGCTTATTTAACTGAAGTCACTTACAGTAAATTGTAGCTTAAAGTGTTCCAACCGGGTTAGAAAACCACTAGGAAGTAGTCTATATCATAAACCTCAAGAGAAATTACCTAATATGCGTTATAACAGCGTGTTTACTAGCCTCGAAAAGTGGTCCTGTTATAAAAGCTAATTGCGCAGGCTCTAGCTTATCCCTTTAGCTTCAGGGACTTGTCCAAAACACATATTGGACACACGTTTTCCTGAGTTAAAGACGAGCATGTTTTATTCTTTAAATCAATGATCTTTTTATTACAATGTCAAACAAGAGAATTAACAATGTAAAGATTTCCTCTTTGCGTTAGAATAGAGACGGAATAGAATAGAATAGAATAAAACTTTATTAACACTATTTACTATTTACACTATTGATCCCTTCGGTGTAAAACTTCAGGGAAATTGTTATACTAGAAAAAACAACACAACGCCAACACAAAATCAGCAACAACAGTAAATGTTCAACAACAATAGTAATAACGTTTACACAGCAGTATAAAGTAAAAATAGTAGTGAGGACAAATTGTGCAGTGACAACCCAAAATCCCAGAAGTGAAAAAGACAAACCAACCAAAAACAGACAAACAAACAAACAAACAATCATGGCTCAATCTGCAAAACATTCCCGGCACAACCCAATATAATCAGAGAGTGACACTGGTAAGAAGTCCTCAAAGCAGCAAGAAATGTGCAAGACTGGATGTCAGGTTCTTTTCTCTTATCTTTATTTCCCCTTTCCTAGTCTCAAACTGAAATTGCAGTAAATAAATTAAGGATGGATGTAAGTAGAATCAGTGGGGTATCTTATAAAGGGTCCCCATACTTTTTCAAATCCCCCCCTTGGTTCTGAACAGTGATCTTTTCCAGGCTCAGGCAGGACATTACATCTGATAGCCACTGATTGTGGGTCAGGAGGGGCAGCACCCTCTCATCTGAGCAAATTAACACGCCCGGCTAGGATGGAAGTGCCTGATAACATGCCACGGACATCAGAGGAGACTTTTGTGGTTCCCTGAGTAAACACCAAATAAGGCTAAAAGGGGGTCAAGCGTGATAGCTACCCCAGAGACCACGGATAGAGTTTGAAAGACCTCCTGCCAAAATGTTCTAAGATTGGGGCAAGACGTGCTTCTTTTAATTCTCGACCAAATTTTGGACAGATTTGGATGTGAGTCTTTAAAACTAGTGAAGTGTATCGTGCTGGCAATACCTTTAGATAAATAATGTCTATAAACTAAAAAGAAATTTATTTTTACAAAAGACAGATCTTTTTTTTTGCATCAGCTTAATGAATTGAAGCTAAAATAGTTGTGGTACACTTAAAATCATCTTGTCAAAACAGGAAGCTCTTTTAATACACAAGCTGTTTATATTAATCAACTAAAGGAAACCTTCATTCAGAGCTCATATTTATAAAGAACTCTGATTTCATGCCACAAACCATTCACAAGCTGTGGTTCGCTGAGAAGACAAATCTGTCTTTGCTGTAGCCGTGACATCATTTCAGTAACATATTGTGTCTTGGTATTGATGCAGTTGTTTTCAGTGTTTCATCGAGCTGCTTTACTCACTGCATTTTCTTGCCTGTCTCTCGTTTTTACTAGATCGGTGACGCAGACAATGAGGCAGAGAAAACATCCCCCGATGAAGAGGCAGAGAAACCAGATGGAAATAAAACAAGCGGCACGGGAAAGAATGACAACAAAGACGTTAAGAAACCAGATCGACAGCACGAGGAAGCGTCCGCCAAGGTGACGTTAAAGTGGTTTTTAGAAGGATGGCTTTCTCTAATCTTCCAAAGACAGTGAAATGTTCTGATCTAAATGTGCATCTTTCTATCACCTCTCTGTTAATAGTCATCGTCTGGAGACAGAGTTAAAAAGAAGAAGAAAAAGAAGAAAACAAAAATGACATCAGAAGATGGCCAGGTAACATTTCTTGAGAACATGTCTCCTTTGACAAGACAGCTGTTATAACACACACAATATACTGAGCATTATCACTTTATCAAAGTATGCACATCATTTTAGAGCCACAACCTGCACTCACAACGTCCACAGCCGTGCTTCATCTTCGCTAGCTAACAACAGATTTGTATTATCTTAATGACGTTCGTGTGTTTTTTTTTTAACGGATTCAGGAAGCAGCAGCAGATGATAACATTGATTTATTGCTGGAGAATCTGGAGCAGTCCAACGGTCTGAGTTTGCAAAGTGAGGATTGTGGAGGATTTGACAGAAAGTCTGTGCTGCACGTGGAACACAGGTGAGATAACCAACATGTTTGATGCTGACGACATAAAGAGATTCTGTTTAGATATCCCATGTGGTAGTTTTTTTCATCACCCACACTTGGCTTAGGTGGTGACAGCAGCATCAATCTTTACAGTTACCAGCACACAAGACCTTGTGTTGCCTTTATTATTAAAATAGGAATTCTATCTTCTACATTGAAGCTGTTACATGGTTCAAAATACACACAAGTAAACATGAATCTGTTTAGTGGAGTAGAAGGGCTAAAGCAGCTCTCAACCAGTGCCGAGCAGACATGACTTTACTGGGTTAGTGGTGAGTTTAATTGCCCCATTTATGTTCATTTATAGTTACAGAGAATCTTAACTTCCACCATGTGGTGGCGCTCAACCCACACAAGAAAAACTAAATATATGGAGGCTGTTAATCTCAGGAGTTCTGCTGCATCGAATCAGCACAGAATTTCTAAAAAGTTCAGATGTGTTGGAATATATTGCACATCTGGCTACACAAATGGTGACAATGAAGCAGATCATCTAAAGGTAATCAGCCGTGTTGACAGCAAAACATCTCTTTCAGTAGTACGACAGCTATTACACAGAGCAAGCAGTTAGAACTCTGCACAGCCAATACGTCATTGATGGAGTGTCCATAATATTCAGTCAATCATATCGAGGCATTTCACTGAATTTTTTTTAGTTTGTTTTAGTGTAACCTCCATGGAAGCCTAATTTACTGTTCAGGTTCACTGACAGACGATTTAGACCAGGGGTCTCAAACTCTACTTACCCGGGGGCCGCTGGAGGTAGAA
>NW_007580560.1:62648-64352 GCF_000690725.1 Stegastes partitus | reverse complement strand
GTCAGCTTTTACTTGTTGCATCCTGACAATCATTTCTTTTATGTACTGAGAAGTCTAAAATATCTGTGTCAAGTATCCCCTTTGTTTGTCTTTGAATGTATTTCCTCTAATGGGCCACGTTGTTACTCAGCCTGTCGGAGTTGAACGTCATTTTCTGTGTTCATTCATCAGGAACCTCAATCCAGAGACGGAGCTGAAGAGATATTTTGGGGCTCGAGCTGTTCTCGGAGATCAAAGGTAAAAAGAAGAAAAAAACCAAGATTGTTTGGCTTTAAATTGCCCGTGCCATCTGTATGTAGACATTATATTTTTGCTCTTTTTTCGTTTTGTCAGGCCTCGACAAAGAAACAGGCAGTTCCACCGCAGCACGTGGATGACCAGTCCCAAGGACAGCTGGCCTCGCTTCAGCCGCCCAGGTAGACGTTCACACAGTGTGCAGAATGTCGTGCTGCATTATTTGCTCATAAATCCAGGATGAAAGTAACGGTCAGCTGTAATGACTTCATCTTTGTTTACATCATGACCGCGTCACACAAATAATAGAACAAGACAGTTTGAAAGCGCCTCACTCCTCTTCGTCTCTTGATATGTTCTTTAAAATGAAAACACACTGGGTTTGTCATGGTCCTGTGGTTATTTGGTTTTAAGATTCATTTGCATAAAATTACACTCATTACAAGCCACTTCCAATGTGAACGTTTTTAATGACAGATTGATGCAAATAAAGTCTTAATTGTCCCATGAGGGATGAGGAAACTTGTATTTACAATCACAACAGTAAGCACAAAACAATATATTTAGTAATGTTACATTTTTGTACAAGTTAAGCCTCTTAAATGTGAAATTTTATTAACTTTTTGAGATATTCTGTTATCCCGCGACCCTAGTGAGGATTAAGCGGTGTATAGATAATGGATGGATGGATGGATGTGTTCTGTTATCCAATGCCTAAGCACTCAAATGCTTTGTCATCTTGTCGTCCCACAAAAGCACAACAAATGATCAGTAGTGAGATCCTTAAACTATTTTAGGAATAAAAGATGTTCTCAGGCTTTGCAGCATGTTATCGGCTGAACGTTGCTTGTGATACTGACGTGATCGTTAAGACTGCCTCATTGTGAGCACGCTGAAAGTCTCCATTGATGTATTGTGTAATCACTCAGTTCGATGTTCATGCCGTGGTGAGATTTATAATTTATTTCCAAATTCAGGCGGCTATTAAATTTACAAACCCTGCCTCGGCAGTAAACAAAGTACAGCGTCTCAGGCATTTGTTGATTCGTTAAGCGTGTTCCCGCTCATTAATCAGGCCAAAAATATTATTTTCATGGAATTCATAAATGGCTCTTTCAACACAGTTGGCGTCACCATGTAACATTTTAGCACCGTTACATCACCGTTGAAATCTCAATGATACGCCACAGCAGCTATTTTAGCAGAGTCATTACATTTTGTGAGCAGCCGGGATGCTGAAGATCTGTGGCACAAGTCATATGACTGTCTCTCACCACATGTTCCCAGTCTGCCTCCTCACTGGCAACTGTTCAGTGTAAAATATGCCACTTAAGATAAGTTTTGTTGGAGACAAAATGCAAACAGTAAACAAACAGTCATGTTAAGAAAAAAATATATCTATATTTAAAATCATAGTCATGTGTGATAAAAAAACATGTTGTTTATAATAAATTTATTTACTAGACTTTT
>NW_007580560.1:0-60339 GCF_000690725.1 Stegastes partitus | reverse complement strand
CGAGTCACGACTGTATTTAAAAGAACAAAAATGTGTGTGTGTCATTACCAGGATTACATGTGTTTTGCAATAAAAAGATGAAGCAGGCAACTTTTTCTGGACTTCTCTTTTAGGATGTTGAAGATGTTTCGCTTCTCATCCAAGAGGCTTCTTCTGTTCTGAGCCCTTTCAATTGAGATGCGATACATCTTTAAGAACCTAAAAGTTTGTTTTCCTCGACCCAATTTTCAGCAACAGCTTTCTCATGTCGAATGTTCTTGACACAGAATGAAATCTGTGGTCATTTTAATTATTCATTCATCAAACACCACAAGAAAAAAATGAGATGAAATTGTCATTATGGTGGTACGTAGCTGCAAATGTTGATGGATTTTCATTGTGACGGACACGGAGAACATGAAAGCCCTCGAATGTATCCAAAATGAATCCAGCTTAAATAAAAGATCATCACCAGATCTTCTGAATCTCTAACACGCCCACCTCTAGTGTTTGAAGACGTCTTCTCTCTGCTCCCACTTAGTTTCCAGGAAAGCAGCAGTAATGCCAGGCAAGACCGGCCACAGAAATAGTGCGCTTGTCACTGAGCAGGCCAAGCGTGACCACGATCTGCACCACCACGACTGGGTTTACAAAAACAGAACCCCACGCCTTTGTCCATGTCAGTCAGTTTGACCGTTGTCTCCTCCTCTTTTCTCTTCAGGCCCTGCTGCAGCTCAACCCCTACCACATCGATTCCTTGCTCCAACTTTCTGACGTCTGCCGCATACAGGAGGATCAGGAGATGGCCAGGGACCTCATCGGTGAGGATCGTGCCAAATTATTAGGCGGTGTTTTAAGCAGGACTACCCAGGGATCCACCACATGCAGCCACAGTTTGTGTTTCTATGTAGCTTAAGGGCAAACTGACAGCGTGCCAGTAGATGATGATTTATTCTGATATTTTTTGCTATTATCAAAAATTACACCCAGAAAAGGTTTGCTTCAAAGTCACTCGCGCAGCCGGAACGCAGAGGTTTTCCCGACTGAAATAGAAACGTACCAGTTTGTGCTCAAGCGTAGTCAGCCAGGCTTTTCTGTTTTGGCTGACTTAATAAACCAGCTCCTTCTGTTCCAATTTTGTTGTGTTTATAGGCAACAGATTTTGGCGCACACATGAAATAACACAGTCTCTCTCTGCAGACAAAGTTGTGCTTTTATGTACACGTCTGTTTTTTATCATTGCTGACTATACCGGGGATATTCTATACATTTGTTAATATTAACTGCCACAGAGTCAACATGATTTCGATCAAGAATGTATTTAGTCATGTCAGTATCTATATTGAATATCAGGTACATACCAATGCACATTCACCCAGCCATAATCATTATACAGTCGTGACTCGATGATCCGACCCTTAACAATCTGAAAACCTTGCTATATGACAGGTTTTTAGGAAAAACCAACAGAACCCATTAAAAACAGCCTTAACATACCGACAGCCTTGGATTCTGAATCCAACATGACATCACCAATCAGGATAACGGCGTATTATCTGACTGAACAATCCAACAGATTGGCTACGTTCACACTGCAGGACTTAATGCTCAATTCAGATTTCGTTCACATTTCCAATTAAATGCGACTTGTATGTGATCTGCTGTGTGAACTTCATACGACCCAAAAGTGTCCCGCATGCGCAGAAGAGGACACGACGACGTCACACTCAGTGAGCGGAAGTAAACATGGATGGTAACGGTGGAGCGTATCTGCCACTCCCCCTGCTGCCACCGATGGTGGAAACAGAAGTGTGAGCGCTAACTAAACTTGCATCAGCAGCCAAGTACTGCCTGTGCGTTACGACCACTTCCACCCCGTCGGAGCGCTTCCCCCGGGGTAGAAGTGGCCAGAACGTGCACAAGCGCACTGGTCAGTTAGGCGTGAAATCCAATGGTGTAGTGTTCTAACAATACACCAGTTATTATAACAACTACAAACAATAAATGTTAACAACAAATGAGCCTTCCAGCATCAAGCCCTCCTCGTATCTCGACCTCCGTCTTGACAATCCGACAGCCTTGCTATCCGACATAAAAGAAGGTTTTTTTATTTAGACAGATTATTGAGTCGCGACTGAACTTCATTACATGTTGATATGTGTGATCAGGCATCCTTGATGTTTAACAGAGAAATTATCTGTAAAATCAGCAAAAAATAAGTTGATTATTTAAAGCATTTAAGCCAATCTCATATTAGATTTGTTGTTCAATGGGCAGCTACTTTCTATTATGTTTCGGTGACTTTGTTTTCCAGCATGTTGCTACAGCAGAGGACTTCTTAGAATGACTTGAGCCAAAAGTGTTGTCAAATCATTGCTGATCCCTTTTTCTTTTTGTTATTATGAAGCTTATTAAATGTAGTTATTTTAGTGCTTATTATGTGCTTTGGAAACTGTGAATCAACAAACCCACCACTGTTAACAACGATCATGGTTCAGACAAAGTACAATGCTATGTTTATTATCACAGGCGTGTTCCTAAACCAGTTATCTAAAACAGTGTATGCAGAAGACCAGAGGGGTCATTCTACAAAGGCCATTTGTCTCTACATCCCTCTGTGAATGATTCATTATTAAAAGCCAAGGGGAACAGTGGTGTTTAGTTGTTGTATTTTTAGAATTCAGACCCTTGCTGATGAGTGGATTTTATGTGAAAACAACATTACTGACAAAGCACCTGCACACTTTATACCGTTTCCCCAGTAACATTGTTTTATTCTCTGTTGTTGCACATGTACATAAAAACTGATTCCTTTGTGTTTTTTCTCCAGAGAGGGCCCTGTACAGCTTTGAGTGTGCTTTTCATCCGTTATTCAGTCTGACATCAGGGGCCAGCAGACTGGATTATCTGAGACCAGAAAACAGGTTGGTGGTTTCTTTACTACGCGTCTCGTTTTTGTAACGCATCAGTCGGATTCTAGACTCACTTAAATTATGTTTTATGGCCTCGGCATTCAGTGATTCAATAATCCTTGTTTGCAGAGCATTTTATCTGGCTCTTTACAAGCACATGATGTTCCTGGAGAAGAGAGGATGCCCGCGGACGGCTTTGGAGTACTGCAAACTAATCCTGAGGTACTGAGACAGAAGGTTGAGCGTTGGGGGACACAAGTTTTCAGAGACCTGACCAGTATTTGGCCCAGATTGTTCAGTGATGTGAGGAGATCCAGTCAGAAAACTGGGTTCGCCCAGATAGATTCGAATATGTTTGATATTTACGAGTTTAAATCGCGATGGGTATGATTGTCACGCTATGGCCTGGACCAGCAGACACTGTTGATGGGCAACAGCAGCCATTCTAGCTCTTGAGGCTAACGTTAAAATCGCCCATCCTGTTCTCACTGAAGAACAGGCAGACCATGTTTAACAACATCTTCCCAACCATCTTCTCATCCAGACTCATTTATCCTTTTGCTTTTTTTCCTCATTACTGTTAGCATTACAGCCAGTTGTTGCACCACAGTCTCCATTTTCTGTACATTTGCTTCCCCGTTAGCTGATACGCTGCTCACTGATTGCACCTCTGCCGTGATCGTCTCATTAACATCCTGCCGTGCGTGATCCACTGTTATCTTCCAATCTTGTGGCGTGCATGTCTGACATTAGAACCATGAACATCTGTGAAGCTCCTCCTTGTTCAAGCCAATTTTTCAGAACGTGTTATGATGCTGAACTCCTGCAGCGTGAGTCAGGTGTTAGTTACGGTCATGACACGGCTGGTCTTCTACTGACTAACTACTCTGTTCACGTCTGTTTAGCAGTCTATTTCTACAGAAACAAGGAAGGTGGAAATTTTAGTGTGTCTCGGTTGTCTCTTTAGCTTCTTTATTTGTCAAGAAATTGAAAATATTACGTGATGATCACATGGCGTACTCGCTAAACAAAAAGAACTTTATTTTCCTGAATAAAGTTTCCACCACAAGATATTCTTCAAGGACCGTTAACTCAAGTATTAATTTTTTTATTATTATTATTCTGCTACCACCAGCTCTATTCGGTTCCTTTTTATTTATTTCAATGTGGTGAGGATTTCTACTCATCAAAGATGTTCCCCTCAAAATGTTTTATCAAATAAAATAGAGCCGATTTCCACACGTCTTATCGGTGCTTCTTCACTGATGTTGTGGCGTTTTAAAGACTTACCAACACTTTTGCCCATTTATTAAGGTTTAAAGTGATTATAGAGCATGAAAATAATTTCCAAACTATACAATATACTCTTATCTATGAATCAAAACAACTCATCAGAGATAAGGGGGAGGCCAACGTGGACATATCTCAGGATGTATGTACCGAGGCCCGTCTGGTTACAAATTCTGACCCATGGACAGAATTCAAATGGAAAATAATGACTAGATATTTTAGAACTCCAGCAATAGAGTCCAGGATGGGTCCACAATATCCCGGTTCATGCTGGAGGAACTGTGGAGCCCATATAGCTCATCACACCCACATATTTTGGCTCGGGCTGCAGGGTGGCGCAGTTGGTAGCACTGTTGTCTCGCAGCAAGAAGGTTGCCGGTTCGCGTCCCAGTGGGGGCACCGGAATCTTTCTTGCATGTTCTCCCCGTGCAGCGTGGGTTCTCTCTGGGTTCTCCGGCTTCCTCCCACACAGTCCACAAACATGTTGAGGTTAATTGGTGATTCTAAATTGTCCGTAGGTGTGAATGTGAGTGTGCTTGGTTGTCTGTCTCTAAGTGTAGCCCTGTGATAGACTGGTTACCTGTCCAGGTGAACCTGCCTTCACCCTGAGTCAGCTGGGATAGACTCCAGCCCCCCGCGACCCTAGTGAGGATTAAGTGGTGTATAGATTATGGATGGAAATTTTGGCTCTGTCTGAAGTTCAGTGTGTATTGTGGAGGGAGGTTTTCAAAACCCTGAAGGAGGTTTGTAAAATGAGCATCCCGCAAAATCTTGCAGTGGCGGTGCTGGGGGTAATACCTGAGGGTCTGGACAGGAGGGCAGATAAATACCTTTTGAATGTCCAAACCACTTAAAGTCCACAACCATCAGATGGTTGAAACCAGAACCTCCCTCACACAACACATGGATTCAAGACGTCTGGGATATTTATCAAATGGAGCAGATCACATTCTCACTAAGACTTCAGGAAACCATCCATCCATCCATCCATCTTCTCCCGCTTATCCAGAGTCGGGTCGCAGAGGCAGCAGCCTTAGCAAAGCCGCCCAGACTTCCCGATCCGCACACACCTCCCCCAGCTCTTCCGGGGGGACCCCTAGGCGTTCCCAGGCAAGCTGGGAGACATAGTCCCTCCAGGAAACTTCAGGAAACCATCTTTACTAAAAGATGGGAGTCGATGCTACCCTTATTGTTGCAATAATCTTTTCTATCAGCGACACAGCGCCGTCCTGCCTCTGACTATGATTTGTTTTTATAGCCTTACAGTCTAAACGGGACATCGTCTATTTATTTGTTATAACTGCCACGACTCTCTTCAATTGTTATCGTCTATGGAGGGTTTTTTTTTTTTTTTTTAAACAAACAAAAACATATACAGCTGAGAAAAAGGAAAAGAAACCGTTAAACTGTGTTTAAATGTTGAAATGATAACGTACTGTACTGAACTAAGTTTGAAACACAAAAACAACCATATAGCATGAGTAGTGTGTGCACTGTGGTCTAATGTAGGGTGATGCGTTTGACCGAGATCACACACGTGATAAAAATCATTTACACGGTAATTTAATCCAAAAACAATCAGTGTATGTGTTTATGTGTCATTACATAACATACAACCCCCAGTAAAGATATCACTTACATAAAAGCTGTTCCCACACACTGCTGCCGTTAGACTGCGTGAGCTTAGCTTCAGCTTCACTGCCTGGCGTGTACCGGTCAGTGTTTATCTATGATTTTCATCAAACTCCGGCTTCCTGACTTTATGACAACTATGTTGTTCTGGTCCGTTGTAAAGTAGGAGTATGGAAATAGCAACCGATGACTGTCCCTCTCCCACCAGCAGTGAGTAAATCACTGTTTAACTACAATGAAACTCCCTTTACAAACTGTATTCGTTATCATCACAAATGAATAAATAGTGAGAAACATGTTGTCCTGAGTTTTGAAGGAAACCTAAAAAAATAAAAAAAGTGCTCATTTAAATGTCATTGTGTGCAGCAGACTGAGAACTTGGAGCCACTGAATGGTTATTTCAGCTGCTGAAGCTTCACAGTTCGTTCTGAAAGCAAATAGCAGAGGAGTGGTGTTTTGGCTCTATCTGGTTTCTGATGTCTTATTTATTTAATCCAAAAGTGTGAAGATTTGTGTTGAAGCTAAATGTTAGCGATAAGCAGCGCTGCTTTGTGAAGCCAGAGTATTGTTTTTAGTGTTCCACCCTGAAGTGTTTCATTCTACTTAGTTTGAGCATCCTTTTGGTCACGTATTCACAATCCCGGTGGTTTTGTCTCACTCTTACCAGCTTGGACCCAGACTCCGACCCACTGTGCATGCTCCTGCTCATTGATTTCCTGACGCTGCGCTCTCGAGAGTACCAGTCTCTCCTTCAGTTGTACCAGGACTGGGAGGTAAAGTGTGGCTTCATGTGCCAGTTATTTGCAATGTGTGCATTTTAGTATGCTGCCTCTAATTCTGGTCTGACAATTCTTTGCTTTTGCTTTTCAGGAGCACAGAAATCTGTCTCAGCTGCCAAACTTTGCGTTCTCCTCTGCACTTTGCCATTTCCATCTCAGTCAGCAGGAAGATATGGACACTGAAGAAAGTGAAAAACAAAGACAGAAAGCTGACCTCATGCTGCAGGATGCTCTCATCATGTTTCCTGGAGGTTGGAAATGAACTGCTGCCACTAGTATAGAAATATGTGGTTATAAGAGTGCCTTAGCCACTTCTTCACATAGTTAAAGGCATAATAAAATAATGTCTATACTATAGCAGGGATTGTTAACCTTCACAGCACACTGTATGTTTGTGTTTTCACCTCCTTATGTTTCTGCAAATTTTGTCTTGTACAGTCTTGATGCCTTTACTGGATCTGTGCACCGTGCAGCCAGATGCAACAGTCACCGCTCACAGCTTCTTTGGCCCAAAGAGTCAGTTAGGGTGAGTTGTGCTCTCTTTGGTTTCTAAAGTACAGTCGATAATTGACCCTTAACAATCTGAAAACTTTGCTATCCGACAGGTTTTTAGGAAAAACCAACAGAACCCATTAAAAACAGCCTTAACATACCGACAGCCTTGGATTCCGACTCCGACATGACATTTTATGTCACCAATCAAGATAACGGCGTATTATCTGACTGAACAATCCCACAGATTGGCTACGTTCACACTGCAGGACTTCATGCTCAATGAGGATTTTTCCATGAAATCTGATTTCTTTGTGAGTTCGCTCACATTTCCAATTAAATGCAACTTGTATGTGATCTGCTGTGTGAACTTCATATGACGCAAAAGTGTCCCGCATGCGCAGAAGAGGACACGACGACGTCACACACGGCGAGCGTGCTCAGTGCTTACGGAAGTAAACATGGATGGTAACGGTGGAGTGTATCTGCCACTCCCCCGCCGCCACCGATGGAGGAAACAGAAGTGTGACCACTAACTAAACTAGCATCAGCAGCCAAGTACTGCCTGTGTGTTCCGGCCACTTCCACCCCATCAGAGCGCTCCCCCGGGGGGGAAGTGATCCCCCCAACCCCGCAGAATATTCAGATTGTCATCATTAATCAGATCTGTGTTGTTCAAACTGTAATGAGAAGATCAGATACAGGTCGCATAGGAGAAAGAAAATCGGATTTGGGTCACTTCAGCCTGCTGTCTGAACGTATTTACCTTTGATGTCAACCGACGGCCTGTGCACAATCACACCGGTCAATTAGGCTGAAACCCAGCGATGCGTAGTGTTCTAACAATACACTAGTTATTATAACAACTATGAACAATAAATATTAACAACAAATGATCCTTCAAGCATCAAGCCCTCCTTGTATCTCGACCTCCGTCTTGACAATCCGACAGCCTTGCTATCCGACATAAAGGAAGGTTTTACATTTAGTGTCGGATTATCGAGTCATGACTGAACTGCATAAGGTGGCATTTTTCCATAAAAATGGACTCTTTTTAAAAATTAAAATATCCTATTATAATTTGTCTTTCTGTCTGAACGTGCAACAATTATCTAAAACAAAATTGTACAATTTCTATAAATCTTTCATTGGCCTTTTAATGTTAGTGCATATCTGTGTCAATTTTGTTTTTCTGAAATGTTTTTCTCCTCCTCCTCCTCTTCTAACCTAATTTTAATGCTCATTTTACTTCCTCCTTGTTTCTAGGCAGCCCCCAGCTCTGGCTGAACTCACAGCTCTGTACGTTGGCAGAACGTACAACCTGTGGAGGGAGGCAGCAGTAATGCTTTGGTTGGAAGAGTCTGTGAAGGAGGTGCTGTGTCGAGTTGATGCCAAAGATCCTCTAGTTGAAGACTGCCAAAACAAGTAAGACGTTACCAATCTGCTCCGATGCCATCAGTCACGTTTTTGCCAAATTTTACATTGTGGGCAACAGAAGAGTTCTTTAATGACAACGATGAGCAAACTAAAAACGATACATGAACCAAACGTGCTAGCATATGGAGCTGCTGGTGTAGATGTGATAGGGGCTGATGCTTCACATGCTGTTGAGAAAACTGGATTGCAGCTTTCACCTTGACAACTTTGTTCTAGGAGAAAGCAGAGGTACCAGAGTGCACCGAGGAACATCCATCGCCACGTCCTCCTCTCTGAGATCAAAGAAGCCACCTCAAGTCTGCCTCTAGTAAGAAAAGACGACAGAAAACGCACTTTTCCATTTTCTCTCTTTCACACAGCAGATAAGGGGGACCTCAGCATCATCATTTGTGTGGACTTTGACAGGCAGACAGGATGAAAATGTTGCTGTGTAGTGACACTGTACATTTGAAAAGTGTTGTGTTTTATTTCTGCACCTGCCAGCGTGCCATCACAATAACAGTAGGCATAGTAATACATTAATTACACGACAATAAGTGGTCGAATATTGTCTGAAATTAGGTGGCAAAATATATTAGTAACAGCATCAGCAGTCAACCAATCCTGGATGTTAACAAAATCATCCTTCCTAACAAATCTGATGATCAGAAATTGATTGTACCTCACATATTGTCCAGAGTGTTTCATTTCTTATGTTGGGACAGCAAAGTTCCCCAGATAACTTGGTTCCATATCTGGTTTTTATGCTCCACACTTCTGTATTAATGATGTGTCTCTGAACTCGTGCATCTATGTGGAAGTAATTCTGAACTCATATGTTTGTTTGATGCCTTCAGGAGGTGACCACTCAACCCGTGATGAGTTTTGACCCTCTGCCTCCTCTGGACTCAGTGATGTCATATACCCGTCCAGAGAGGTAATGAAAGGCCCGCTGGAACATTCAGCTGTTAAAAACATGCTTCATAACCTCAAACATAAAGACATTTTGGTTCATTGTGTTCTCCACGTTTAGGCAGCATGCTGGCGCGTCCAATGAGAGCACGTTATCACTGTTTCTCCGGTCTTTGCTGCCAAACTTCAACCTTCAGGTGAGTGACATGGAAATAGGTCTGGTAGGGACAATTAATTAATTTAGGGTTCTATGGTGCAAAACAAGAGTTCTGGGTTAGTTTTACGAAAAGACGTACTTGTACCAAGCGAGTACAGTTGTGACTCAATAATCTGACTCTAAATGTAAAACCTTCTTCTATGTCGGATAGCAAGGCTGTCGGATTGTCAAGACGGAGGTTGAGATACGAGGAGGGCTTGGTGCTGGAAGGCTCATTAGTTGTTAATATTTGTTGTTTATAGTTGTTATAATAACTAGTAGGGCTGGTCCCAATAGCACTTTCTGGTCTCTGGATGTTCAGGCCCAATTAATGATGAATATCCGAACATTCGGCGCGGTCGGGGGACACTTTCACCCCATCAGAGTGCTCCCCCAGGGTGGAACGCACAGGCAGTACTTGGCTGCTGATGCTAGTTTAGCTAGCGCTCACACTTCTGTTTCCACCATCGGTGGCGGCGGGGGAGTGGCAGATACGCTCCACCGTTACCATCCATGTTTACTTCCGTAAACACTGAGCACGCTCGCTGCGTGTGACGTCGTCGTGTCCTCTTCTGTGCATGTGGGACACTTTTGCGTCGTATGAAGTTCACACAGCAGATCACATACAAGTCGCATTTAACTGGAAATGTGAACAAACTCACAAAAAAATCAGATTTCACAAGAAAATCCAAACTGAACATCAAGTCCTGCAGTGTGAACGTAGCCAATCTGTGGGATTGTTCAGTCAGATAATACGCCGTTATCTTGATTGGTGACATTAAATGTCATGTTGGAATCTGAATCCAAGGCTGTCGGTATGTTAAGGCTGTTTTTTATGGGTTCTGTTGGTTTTTCCTAAAAGCCTGTCGGATAGCAAGGTTTAGGATTGTTAAGGGTCGGATTATCGAGTCACGACTGTACTACAGTTGCTTTAAATCTTCAGAGAGCAAATGCACTTTAAACCTGAATAATCTGAACAAAGCTGAAGAGCAAAGTCTACTGGTGTCACGAAGACGTCTGCACAGATGGCGAATAACAGAAAAGCACTATTAACGAACCCATGGTGTGCATGTGGAGACGCCATGTGTCAGCCCTACAGACAAAACCTTTTAACAAATCGTAGGTTCATCAGTGGCGGCAGTAGCTTGATAAAGTTGGCTGACATTAGGCTCTGACAGGTTTTTATGACAATTGTTTGACCTCCAGAGCTGGAGGCGTGGTCATGTAACACGGTTCAGTTCAACGCCCCCCCACCCGAAGGCAGACACAGTCATTTCATATCCTGGTTTTCTATTCAGCTGCTACTAAAATAACACACAGATACACCCATTTAGTAGCAGCGCCCTGCAGGCTTGCTGGGAAAGATCTGAACTGGTAAAAGATCGAGGAAAACAACTTAACACATCCGTGGCAGATGGAATATTTCCTCCAAGGACTCATGGTTACCCCCAAGGCCATGTAACTGAAAAATATCAAAGAAGGCATATGACCCTGTTACAGTTCATTCTGTTTGCCATTTCCCACAGTGTCCGCTCAGAAGAAAACAACGTTCACAAAGTGTAAAGTTGTCAGTGGCTTTGCTTTTTCTTTGCTAATCATAACGATGATGTCGTTTCATGCTTCTAGTCATTCAATATTGATTTGCAGGGTCAATTTATAGAAGCGAGTCCATGGTTTCGCGCTCCCATGATGATTGTTGCACATTTCGAATGTCCCTTGTCGTCACAAGAGCAACATGTTTGGAACATGTCTAGTGCTAGTTGAGCGTGTTCCATTTTTCTGCTCACACCCAACCTTTGAGATCAACAACTGCCTCACTGTGCAGTTCACCCTGCAGCATAAACTACATTTAGAAATGCTGAAGGGAAGCAATCTGCATGCGAAAGACACAGACGGCATGATGTGCAGCGTGCAGTGTTTATCCTCCTGAACTTGGGAGAAGTTTTACTGGAGCAGACATTAGTGAGAAAGTGTTTCTGGAACTTGTTTGGTTAATTAGAGTTTGATTTTGAAATCGTTTCAAGTGTCAGACGGCTTTATTACATAAATGAAACAGCAATCTTCCGTCATGAGGATAATCCTTAACCCTCCTTGAGTCGCGCCGTCCTCGGCAACAAATGAGTGTTTGCCCTTTCCGCTCATTTATTTCACAATATTTGCTTTCTCCTTGTGCCCTCAGAATAGACTGTGATTTGGCCGAGATTGTGTGAAAGAGAGCAATGTACAGAAAGACCATATGGCGACAAACACATGTTGATGGTGGTGCAGAACGCCGAGACGCACTGTTATCATTTTCAGGTCCAGGTCTAATGGAACGTGAAGTGTTCCTTTCAGACCGACAAACACAGCGCTGATAGCTCTCCCCGCCGGTAACTGTTAACATGCATTTTACGGCGTTTCATCACAACACATTAATTCTCGCTGCTTCTTCACTGAGCAAAGCAGTTTTATTGTTATTATCACCGTTGGCATTTGTCTAAAATTAGACACGCACTTTTATTTGACACTAATAAGACTTTCATTACATTTCCTGAATAGAAATTATCTTTGAAGGATTTTATGCATCAGCTGAAGTCTGACTAAATCCTACCAAGTGGTTGTAGCGGAGGAGCAACTGCAGCGTAAGAAGAGGGCGATTTTTAACCTTATTATAGGCCAACCTCAATTATATAGATGACTGATAATAAAAAATAAACTTCCTTCAAGACTGTGGACCTGTTGAACATCAACTGATCTGCATTTTTGTCAAGTTTCGCTCTAACAGTAAAATAAACCAACACTGAGCTGATGTCAGAAACGACAGAAGGAAGTGCAGCAAAATGGACAAGAGCTTCAGTGCTTAAGGGATTTAGAAATAAAGAGCGATGTGAATATGCATTCTCCCACAGTGGTTTGGTTCTGACGTGTTCTTCTGACACAATAGGAAGCTGTGTGAAGAGTCGGTGGTTTCACCAACCGTCTAAATGAAGAGGCCGTGCACCGCTTCACACACAGCCTGGTATTCATGCAAGCTGGGATGAGCGTGATATGAAATGAGTTCATGTGCTTTGTGCTACAACCTAAAAGGTTTAGTATCATTGGGTAGAAATATCAGATTGTGGATCTAATTTTTTGAAACGACAGTTAAAATTGGATAAGCGTTGACATGTGAACCATCTCAGGGTATCAACAAAAGGAGATGTACAGTATATGTACAGTAAGATGGGATTGGATGAATGCACTGAGGGCAACAAAAGGACTGACAGAAAAAATCATCAAAACTGTGCAAACGTCGAGTTTCTCCAGGAAACTGTGAGAACATTCATGTGAAGCTTCTGGACCCTCAGATTCATGCATGATGTGTTTGTTAAAATGTTTAACACGACGTCAGAAAGTACAAATCCTCACAGCTTGTAGATAATATAGGGGCTATTTTGCACATTTAAAGCTGCATTTGAGGATTTATTTATTTAATAAATGGGCGGCTGTGGCTCAGGTGGTAGAGCGGGTTGTCCACTGATGGCAAGGTTGGCGGTTCGATCCCCGGTTCCCCCCACATGCTGAAGTGTCCTTGGGCAAGACACTGAACCCCAAATGGCTCCCAATGGCAGATTAACGCCTTGCATGGCAGCTCTGTCGCCATTGGTGTATGAATGTGTGTGTGAATGGGTGAATGAGAAACACTGTAAAGCGCTTTGAGTGCCGCAAAGGTAGAAATGCGCTGTATAAGTGCAGACCATTTACCAAAAGGACTGAACTTACTTCGGTTTGTTTTGTTTTTCAAGACACAAAACTTCAACCGAGGAATAAATTTAAATGTACGTACAGTCTGACATGTTCCACGTTATGACGGGTGGCTGATGTACAGACTTGAGGCCGACTTGATGCTGTTAAAGGATGTTGCAGGTGCCACGCCGAGCGCAGAATAAATCTGTTTTTTTGTCCAAACAAGGTTAAACAAGAGGGCATTAACAATTTTACGATGACTGAGGTGCTTATCGTGGAACGGTGTGTGCTCAGAGGATCATAAACGTAATACATTTTGTCATCATCGACGCTTCAGAAAGCAGCCACCGCTGCATTAAGATGCGTGCATAAGGTGCAGCCACACATACAGCTGAGCGTCCTGTGAGTCAGCCATACGGCACATGCTTATTGTTAAACAGATGTGCCCGAGGCATCTTTCCATCAGGACTGTCCCATCCATCCTGATCACGTTATCCACTTATGGAGAGGAAGAGATACAGTAAGGATAAAAGAAACGTAGTTAAGACGACAAAAGATCTACGTCCAAATTGTTCTTTTTAGTCTTAAAATACAGTTATACACAACAAAACAACGTCATGTTAAGTTTCATAACACGGCTTTAAGTTGGTATTGATGTGTTATTTCTGTCTCATTCAGTACGTCAGGGCACCGCTAAGTGCTTCCAGTGAGGTGAGACTGTTGAGCCTGCGTTGCTGAATTTCGTAAAATCCACTTAAGATAATCAAATATAAGAAAAACGATCACAGAAGTCAGTAACTGCTGCGCTGGGTAGCCAGAACCTAAACGGATTCCACAGATGTAAGAATGTTAAGGGCATTCAAACGGAAAGAAATGTCTGTTTGAGACGGCTGAAGTAGACGGCGCATAGACTCCAGAAATGTTTAATGAATTTACGTCTCCTTCATCCTTAAGGGTGCACCCAGGCAGGAGGATGGCATGGAAGTGGCTCGAGCCGGACAGGAACTCAACCAGGAACTGAATCGCCTAATGGTGGCAATGAGGGACATGCTGGCAAACATCCGGTTTCAGGAGCCACCGAGGGAGGACAACCCCTACAGAGACGAGGAGGAATGGGACTGAGAGGAGAGAGGAGAGGCAGAGGTGGAATAAGTGCTGAAAAGATCGACATGAAATAGACAAAGAAACTTTAATGGTGTTCCTGATTGAGAGGAGGTGAAGTGGGACGGCTGAATGGTGTTTTTTTAATTGTCATAATTTCAGAATACTAAACTCACTGATTAAAAAAAAAAAAAAAGTTCTGGGAAATATTCTGCAATCCAGACACTTGTGAACACGAGTAGCTTCATTCCATTGTCAGAAAACAGTCAGTTTGGTCTCCAGGGTCGACAGTTTTATTAGTTCCAGCATCTCAAGCCATCGTGAGGTAACATCAGTGAGTGTTACTCGTCTTTCTCTGGTTTTTCTAACTGAGTTTTTCATGTTCACACCGTGGACAGCTTTATGAGGTTCAAACTGTTCTTATGTTCAATAGAAGTTGTTTATCACGAATCCAAAACCTTGCTTTGGCAGCACTTTAGTACAAATCGGGGTTTTTTTTGCCACAGAATCAGCAAAAAACAAATGTTTTTATTGACTCCTGTCGCTTAAAACACATCTTTGGGAAAATCAGTGCATTGAAGTGCAAAGGGTAAAAATGAAGCCTTTAACTATTACGTTGAACACGCTTGTTGCTTTACTTGAATATGAAAATGTGTAATTGTTTAATACACAGCCCAGAAAGGCTTTTTAAAAATCCGGTAATCCCGTTTTTCCAAATTGAATATCAGCCTGTTTTGTTGTGACACGCATTCGGTAAGTCGAACCTGCCTTCAGGTCTTTTATTATCTTCACAGAAAACGAGTCGTTAATTTATGACCTGCTGCTGACTCACATCCTCCCAAACGTTCAGGAGAGATGCATTTGTAAAGAAACGTATTTTTGCAGGTTTGCTGTAATCATCATCATCTTGTACAAACTTTACTGCAATGTAAAAAAAAATAATAATAAAAAATACATGTTAAGTAAAGAGAATCAGTTAAAAATCAATTCATGTGAAGCTTTTCACTTGTCAGACTTTTCTACCGACTTAGCAAAGAAGGTTTCAAAATACAGGAAGGTTCCACTACAGCACTTTATAGTGACTGTGCACCTAAAACATGAATTATCTGACTGCTAAAAAAAATGATGCAATGAACTCAATTAGAAAAAGCTGACCGGGATCTTTCTGCGTGGAGTCTCCATGTTCTCCCCGTGCAGCGTGGGTTCTCTCCAGGTTCTCCAGCTTCCTCCCACACAGTCCAAAACATGTTGAGGTCAATTGGTGATTCTAAATTGTCCGTAGGTGTGAATGTGAGTGTGCTTGGTTGTCTGTCGCTAAGTGTAGCCCTGTGATAGACTGGTTACCTGTCCAGGTGTCCCCTGCCTTCACCCTGAGTCAGCTGGGATAGACTCCAGCCCCCCATGACCCTAGTGAGGATTAAGTGGTGTATAGATGATGGATGGACGGATGGATAGAAAAAGCTGCTAAATCCAAATGGGACAAATATTAACTAAATCTTAAGATCCTTTTGGAAACTGCTTCTATTGTGGATGCATTTAAGAAAAGAGTGGAAGGTGCCCTGATTATCTATCTATCCATCCATCCATCCATCCATCCATCCATCGATCGTTTAATCCTCACTAGGGTCATGGAGGGCTGGAGTCTATCCCAGCTGACTCAGGGTGAAGACAGGTTCACCTGGACAGGTCACCAGTCTATCACAGGGCTACACTTAGAGACAGACAACCAAGCACACTCACATTCACACCTACGGACAATTTAGAATCACCAATTAACCTCAACATGTTTTTGGACTTTGTGGGAGGAAGCTGGAGAACCTGGAGAGAACCCACGCTGCACGGGGAGAACATACAAACTCCACACAGAAAGATCCCGGGTGTCCTCACCGGGACGCGAACTGGCGACCTTCTTGCTGCGAGGCAACGATGCTAACCACTGGTCCACCTTGCAGCCCCCTTCAGGATTCATTCAGGTTTTATTTCCCATAAATCTGATTTATGTTCAGTCTTCACCTTTGATAATTGAGGCATTTCCTGAGCTCAATCATTATTTTAATCATGTCCAAATACAGCATTTCTGCTGTTTTTCTGCTCTGCTATGCTCTCTCCCTGTCTCGCTCTGCTGGGGACAGATTCCAACATTTCAGTTTCATTTGACGTGCCACTATTCAGTTACTCGTGGCAACCTTATAAAGCAGCGCAGAAAATTGGCTAAAACTTTTTCCAGAAGTCTGCTGCTGTCCATCACGTTATATTGGGCCCAAGAGCATGGCAGATATTTTCTAACTGAATTGTTCCTCTGCTCTCTCTCACTCAGACACTCGTGACTTCCCTCAGCGGTGGCTCATTCGCTTCACGCTGAGTCTCTTAACTGTGCTGGCACCGAGGAAATATTCGCTTTTCTAACCTACGCTTATTATTTTGCACCGTCATCCAAGCGTTTCGCTCGTCTTTTACCAGATGATCATCTCTGTGGTGCTGCTTCCTATTTTCATCTTACTGTCAAGCCTCTTAAACTAAAAATCCCACAACGACATCATATGCAGCCTATTTTTTTATGCACCCATTTTCTGTTCACAATTAAAACTATTGTAGTCACTCAAAGTGCTAAATAATAAAGAGCCAACATCAAGGCCAACTTCACAGCTGAAAGGGGAACATAAACTCTGGAGATATCGATCACCCTCAACACATACTGCAGCTGCCATACACTGACTTTGTTGCTCAGCGAGCCACATGATGGCCGTGACTGTGCTCGATGGTCAAACGAGGTCATTGTTTCTAAATCACCTGGAGCTATGGTTGAGGTTGTGAGATGTCTTCATGTGATCCCGCTGCTGTATAGAAAGGCTTTTAGATCCGTGCCTCAGATGCTGTGACTCCAGTCAGCCTCGCAGACGATTAGTCAAGACCGTACTGGTCATCAAAATGTCAGCGGTTACTAAATCGACTGAATACAATTATCCTCCTCAACTACATTAAAAGAATTTTTGGTGTTTTTTTAGCTAGCTTATATATAATAAAAAATGTTTTTAAAAAAGCACGATGATAAAAAGATGTAAACAGGTGAAGATAAACGTAGGCCTGCAACTGATGATTGTTTTAGTATTTCATTATATTAATAATCTAGAGAACAGTTTGCAAAAACAGCCCAGTGCAAGTTTTCAGAGCCCAAAGTGTATCTGGTTGTAGCAGAATGTGGCTTTAAAAAGAAAAAAAAAGAAAAAGCTTGATCTTTTTGCTTAAAAATAACTCTTTGTACATTCTTTGATGATTAAACTAGTTCCCCATGATGCATTTTTTGCAAACTCCGTAACTTCTAAATAAAGTCTTTGGTCTACATCTGAAAAAAAAAAGAAAAAATAGCACCTCCAAGTACAATTTGAAAGTCATCCATCCATTATCTATACACCGCTTAATCCTCACTGGGGTCATGGGGGGCTGGAGTCTATCCCAGCTGACTCAGGGTGAAGACAGGTTCACCTGGACAGGTCACCAGTCTATCACAGGGCTACACTTAGAGACAGACAACCAAGCACACTCACATTCACACCTACGGACAATTTAGAATCACCAATTAACCTCAACATGTTTTTGGACTTTGTGGGAGGAAGCTGGAGAACCTGGAGAGAACCCACGCTGCACGGGGAGAACATGGAGACTCCACGCAGAAAGATCCTGGGTGTCCTCACCGGGACGCGAACCAGCGACCTTCTTGCAGCGAGGAAACAGTGCTACCAACTGCTCCACCGTGCAGCCCACAATTTGTAAGCTTTTATTTAACAGATCGCTTTTAAAGATCTCCTCAAACTCTGCTGTCGGTCTCCATGTGCCGTGCCATCACATCTCGAGTCTAACGACATCTAGCTGCTGAAGTTAAAACTAGTTCATAGTTTAAAGTGATTGTTTTTCATTGTCTAACTTATTTAAAGAACTTTTTAAATATACTGCTTAAACTTGGCTGTGATCTATGAACTGTTGTTGGTTAAACACTGATTCATGATAAGAAAAAAAAAAAAAAAAAGGATTTGCAAACTAGTCTGCTCTCTGATCCAGCCCTTGAGCAACAGATGAAAAATAGCCAAGTAGGTCGTTCCACTTACATTTTTTTTTTTTTCAGAGGTCAATTACACTTCATTTGTCACAAGGTTTGAAAGCTTCATGTATGGATGCTGCGCTCGCTTCAGCTTCTTCCCTCCGTCCAAGTCACAAACGGCTTTATTGTCAGTGCCTTGAA
Source organism: Stegastes partitus (assembly GCF_000690725.1). NCBI lineage: Eukaryota > Metazoa > Chordata > Actinopteri > Pomacentridae > Stegastes > Stegastes partitus. The sequence continues at coordinate 41,688 of NW_007580560.1, read as the reverse complement.
GTGCCGAGTGCCTCAGGGAAGGAAGTGTCGACATGAATTACAGATTTTTCAGATCACTGCTAAGAGCTGTTTGAGTAAAAACGCGGAAATCTGGAGTTAAATTGAACCCTGTGTTCATATTTTTGTGTTGGTTTAAGAGCTGCATTGATACGCCTCAATGTAAACCTAAAAAGTATGACTGTGATTCCTTCTCTGTAATTGCCACTAACACGCTGGTATTTTCAGTGTAAGGGATGGAGGCAACGCTCGGGCCTTGATTTGTGTTAAAGATGCATTCCAAACTTCAGCCGAGGTTCATGTTAAGGCTTCGGCCATCTGGGTTTAACGAGTCAAGTGGATAGTGTTGCTGTCCTTTTGACTCTGCAAGTAAACATGAAAACACAAAGAGGTGGTTCTGCTCTGAACATAAAGATGGCCTCTGAAACGATGACCTAGTTTAAACTGCAGGCTTCATGTTCAAGTCATTTTTCAGCAGGTATTCCTTCTTTAGATGGGAATGTTTCACACTAAATACTTGCAGCAACTAAAACCATTTTCAGTGCACATGTGGATTCTTTAATAAATGCAGGATTTCTTGAGATTAATCCTTTAGACAGAATGGACAGAAAAAGTGAATGATCAAGTGCTGCTGCTCTTTGTGCGTCAAAGTGGAGACAATCTAACGCTGCTCGTTGCTATTATGTAAACCACATTCATAAAGCTATAAGATTGTCATAAAGGGAGAAAACATCTGAAATCAGCTCCCCGGTGCCTTGTGTTTTTTTTTTTTCTAACACTGTGCAAGACAGGACCACAGCCCAGCTGACGTTTGTGTGAGAGGAGGAGCCGCCTGAAGTCCTTCAGAATCTAACATCACTTTGAGAACTGCTCCAGAAAGTCACCCTCTAACGCACGAGGTGCCGCAGTCTTAGTTGGATCTCAGCATGTTGGTCAGAACAGTGTGAGCTGCTGCGGACAGACGGATTAGGAGCAGAATGACAGTAAAAAATCATCATCTGCTACGTTTTGATGGAGCAGCACATTTCGTTGATCTCCCGACAGGACGTTGTGCATGAATAAGACAGAAGAAGACTTGGGTGAGGAGACGCGCCATCTCTCCACGGACCGCTGTGCTGCGTAAACTGGACTTTTCCCCACAAGCCACGAAGAGTTATCTGGACTCTTTAATGACTTAAATCAATGTAAATTACATTTCATAAAGCTGCTAGAGACGCTTTGTGAGCTGTCAATGCCCTGATGGGCTTCACAATCAAATAGCTGTCTGGATTTTTTATTTTTATTTTTGCTTCTGGCTGAGCGGCAAAGTCTGAACAGCTGATGCCGAAGCATCCTCCTACCTGCCGAGACAACTGATGAAACTTCCTGAAGTTTGACTCTGAAGTTCAACAGACAGCCTGCACATCTATCACCAAGGATTCGGACATGGAGATGACCAACAGGTCAGTGCATTACCCCTCCATCCTCCACGTGGAGCTCGGCCCGCTAAATGACTTCATGGATGACAACGAAACCAACTCCACGGTCGGTGATCAAAACTTGCTGGGCTGCGTTCAGATCCGCATCCCCCAGGAGCTCTTCCTGGCGCTGGGAGTCATCAGCCTGGTGGAGAACATCCTGGTGATTCTGGCCATCATCAGGAACCGCAACCTGCACTCGCCCATGTACTACTTCATCTGCTGCCTGGCCGTGTCCGACATGCTGGTGAGCGTCAGCAACGTGGTGGAGACCATGTTCATGCTCCTCAACGACCACGGCCTCATGGACGTGCACCCCGGCATGCTGCGCCACCTGGACAACGTCATCGACGTGATGATCTGCAGCTCCGTGGTGTCGTCGCTCTCCTTCCTGTGCACCATCGCCGCGGACCGCTACATCACCATCTTTTACGCGCTGCGCTATCACAGCATCATGACCACGCAGCGCGCCATCACCATCATCGTGGTGGTGTGGCTGGCCAGCATCACCTCCAGCATCCTCTTCATCGTGTATCACACCGACAACGCGGTCATCGTGTGCCTCGTCACGTTCTTCTGCATCACCCTGGTGTTCAACGCGGTGCTCTACCTGCACATGTTTCTCCTGGCGCACGTGCATTCCCGGCGCATCATGGCTTTCCACAAAAGCCGGCGCCAATCCACGAGCATGAAGGGAGCGATCACCCTCACCATTCTGCTCGGGGTCTTCATTTTATGCTGGGGCCCTTTCTTCCTCCACCTCATCCTCATCCTCGCCTGCCCCACCAGCCCCTTCTGCAACTGTTTCTTCCGAAACTTTAACCTTTTCCTCATCCTCATCATCTGCAACTCGCTCATCGATCCGCTCATTTACGCGTACCGGAGCCAGGAGCTGCGTAAAACCCTGCAGGAGCTGGTCCTCTGCTCTTGGTGCTTCGGCGTTTGATGTTATGTAAATGTAGGGAAGAGAACAAGAGCAAATCAGGTTATTGACGCTGTTCTCCTCTCCTGAATGTACATTATGACAGCCGTGACTGAGATCTTGTGTGAACTGGCAGATGGTGACCGTGCGCCACGCTGTCGGCCTACGAGCCGCTCTGAGACTGTAGCTGTCTTTACACAAAGACTTGTTTTCTTATGGAATTGGCTTCAGTTTTAGTTGCGGGTTTATTTATTGTTGTGTTACACTGCACTGAATAATCTGGATAAATCATCTGACCAATGATTCTCTTAAAAAATTGGAGAGATTTCAAACACTGGATCACATTATTGTAAACTGACGTGCTTCTTTTTGTGTCTGTTCATTTATTTTTCTTATTTTTTTCTTTTTGTAAATCATGTGTTTTATATATAAAGTGCCGAAATATGTGACCTGTCTCATTTTTTTGTGCCAAACTTTAACAAAACTGGAAGAAAATGAAAGGTTCCCTCCCTTTTAACTTACCGGGGGAAATAAAAATAAAAGAAGCATCGAAATTAAATTAGAATTTGGAACTAATTTTTAATAGACCTTAACTTAAAAATACATTTTACTCAACAGCAAAGAGCTTTGTGACATTCACTTCTCAGTTAATTTGATGCGTCATGGAAATCTAATTGCTATGATTGTCGTGGCCAGCCGCTGGGACTTTTTTTTTCCCCTCCTGGCGTTATTTTAACGCTGCTCATGCCCCGATTTTATTAAAATTTCTTTATGGTGATGCGAACGATATCATTCGATTAAAGTTAACCGTGGATAAAACATCATTTAGCAACGAATTGATCGTGTTGATTTAAGCTTGACGCAAATGGATAAAATATGAGACATGCAACACTTCATGTGAGCAACTCTTCCAAAGAAAAAAAAAAAAAGAAAAAGAAAAAGCATCAGATGAACCCCCTGGCTTTGGGTTTGGACTGAGAGAATTAGAGTTATATATCTGAAAGTTGGTGTTGTTCTCTGAAATGTGCCAAACAGAAGGAGCTACAGAGAGATTTGGGGCCTTTTTAGTGATGTAGGTCAAACAAGCGAGGCACTGGGCCAGATGGCCTGTGGGCAAGTTTTGATAAAGTATAGATTTAAAAAAAAAAGAAGAAAGAAAGAAAAGAAGCTCTGTTATTGGGCCTTTTTGCCTTTGTAAGGGGCACTGATGGAACCTTTAACAAACACTTCATTGACTGTTGCCTTAAATACTTCAATAACAATTTCAGTTGATGGAATTAAAACAAACTAATCCTCCCGAACCTGTTGTTGCAAATGGGGCCTACATCTTAGACTGTTAGCATTTTTATTACAAAAAACTGGAGTGCTGTCATGTATATATATTTGCATTTGTTCAGAGTATTTATTTTCCATACTTACTGCTGAGGAGTAAAAATTTTCATTTTTTAAAAAAGGACATTTATTTCCAAATGAAGGGAAAAAGGTCCCGTTACCAAGCTGTCCATGTGAGACGAGCCTGCAGAGTGAAATCTGAATGTGACTCAACAATGTAAACTGTCACACACTGTGGTACTTTAAATAACGCTTCCCAAAGTATTTGAGTGTTATCACTATGATTTATACACTGACCACCCTTTAATCCTTGATATTTGCCTTTTTTTTTCTGGTGTTTTTTTTTTTTTATTATTTCTAACTCCTTGTATTCTTCCTTTGATTTCTTCTCATATGGTATTTAACACTGTCATTTAATTATCTGTGTTTTTCCTTCATGTTGTGGGACGTAACCTCTATGAAGGGTGACGAGACTCTGTGCTCAGGGATGTCACCTTAAATAAACATGGTTCAACACATACTGGTAATGCTGTGGGTGTAACTGAGGAAACTGCAGCCTGCCTCCCATGTAAACTCAGAAGTGGTACCCTGCAGCATCATAGTGCTCAGTTATTGTACAGAAGGAATGAGTGTTACCTGTAATCATTGAAGTTGTTTATATGTTTGTCCCAAATAAAGGGACTGAAACAAGAGCTTGGTAAATGCATACCGACGGTGGTATTATTTTTGATGACTCTCAAATATATTTTTCCTATTATTTGTCCTCTTGTTATTGCCTACATGTACATACCGTTGCATGCTTGGTCAACATGTTGTTATTTGATGTGCAGACGAGTCTTCTGCAATTCCTCCCACTGTGCAGATGCTACCACCATCTTCGCAAAAGATGTCGAATACGGCAACAGATGTCATCTAAAGGTTATGAAAGTAAGGCCGCTGTGCATAAGTTTGGATGTGAAAACCTCTGTTTAGACACCTTTGAGCCTAACCTAATTTACACCACACATAAACAAGTGTTTAGTTTTTTTCCTGCTTCACATTTAAAAAAAAAAAATATGCAAGACAACATTTGCTCTCAGCAGACAGTGGGGCCATTGATGTACAGTAAAACAAAGGCGTGTTCTGAAAAGGCTCGGCTGTTAAACTCATGATCAAGTTGAGCTGGTGTGCTGGAAATAACTGGGATGGAGGGAAACGGGGGATTTCCAGTTGGAACAGACATAAAGCCGCATCCCGTCCTCAAGGATGAAATTAGGCGTCTAAATTGTTTGAAATGATCCTATAAACTGTTTGAGGTCACTCATTAGGGGATGATTTGGAAATTTTGTTTATTTTTCTAAACAATGGAAGCATCATGAAAAACTCTGTCATAGATTTGAATGTTTGCTTCTGTTTTGAACTGTTTAACAGTCAGTGTCATGCTTACTGATCTTTATCTACGATTTTTGAACAATTCTACTCAGATCATAATTCCTAGATGGTCTTCGCTGCGGGGAGATTGTCCCATAGCTTTGACAAATTGGTTTATATGTTTATCTATTTGTCTATCTGTACTACCAACTCAATCTCAGGCCCCAGTGATCCAGCTCTGATGCTTATGGACAACAAATCAACACAAAGTCTCTCTGCGTGATCGAGGCTTTCTTATGATAAAACATGTCTGTCCTAATAGGAGTGGGGTGACTCTGCCCCCCCGAGGGGTCACTGAAAAGGTTTGATGAGCATGAAAGGGACGCGATCATATGCTTTGTCCCTCACAGACTGACTTCAGCGAGCGTCTATAGGAGATTACTTGTTACACAATGTTCTTCCGACGACCATCAAAACACCAAGCGAAGGAACGCCTTTTAGAGATAGAAACATGGTGACGCATCCCTCCAGAATCAAGACACATTCAAAGTGTTCTGGCAACGTGAGGCGGCCCAACAACAGGTCACATTTGGTCCTTTATGCTGTGTATTCACTTGCATTAATGTTTTGAGTTGCATTCGTGCACGATATGTTCCCTTACGTCACTGTACAGTTCATATTTAGAACATACTGCAGTTGCTCTGTCTGTCCATGTAACTGATCATATGATGCTTTGGGTGTGTCTTAGACAGACGGCCACCAGTGACTTCACAGATGAAAGCGAAAAGCAGACATGTTGTTCCTCAATGCGCTTGTCATAAGAACATGATCACTTTCATTATGAACACTCTGTAACCATGCCCTGCTCCACCTTGGTTAAACCTCTCATTCTGTCATAATAAAAGAAAATAGAAAGATTCATTGAAATTCTTTGTGACTTTCCATCATTTTCCATCAAGACAATAATATTTGAATAAAGAAGACGTATGTTAGACGTGCAGTTCGACTGGAGGCATCATTGCCTAAATGTGTGGCTGGATAATCTGCAGTCAGTATATAGTTTTAGAGTTTGTATTATGAGCTCTTCTTTCATTTATCCACAAACCACAGCTCTGTTTTCAGCAAAGAAAAATTTTCACAGCTCCCAACAAAACCACAAACACTCCATGATTTAGTGTTACTCATTACACACCAAATCTCTGACCCTGAGGGGATGGACACCCATTAAGTATATGTGTTTTGTTTCTTTTAAGTTTTTGCCCATTAAACGACTTGGCAAGAACCAAAAAAAGAAATGCTCCAGATACAAACTCAGCCTGCCGTACGACTGAAAACACTGAATAAACAAGGTTTAAAATTGTGGTCTTACAGTGATCAGTAAATGTTGGACTGTTTCTTTAACTGTTTGACATCATCCTGTCTGCTGCAGAGTTCTATTGACTCCTTATGTCATGTTCACCGTTGCAGCTTCTTTCAAAGATAGCAGTAGGTTTACTTGTGCACTGGCCTTTGTTATCTTCTTGCTTCTGTTTTGTACGGTTGCCTAGAAGTGTCACAACAAAACAAAAGCCACAACACAAAACAATTAGCCGCAACACTACAAAATAAGCCACGACACAACACAACGGCTGCAACGGAAGTTGTTTTTTTTAACCTGGAAGTTATACTGTGAATCGCGCAACCACACGAAGTGGGCAGAAGCCGGAGATTGTTGGAAACAACTCGAAAGAAAGTAAAATACTGATGGCAAATAGTGTCCATTAATCTCCGGCTTCTGCCCACTTTGTGTGGCGTTGCGCACTTCACAGTATAACTTCCGGGTTAAAAAAAACAACTTCCATTGCAGCCGTTGTGTTGTGTTTCATTTTGTAGCGTTGTGGCTTATTGTGTTGTGTTGTGGTTTTTGTTTTGTTGTGTTGCGGCTAATTTTGTAGCGTTGTGGTTAATTTGGTTGTGTTGTGGCTTATTGTGTTGTGTTGTGACACTTCTGGGCCACCGTAGTTTTGTTCTCTGGAGCTTTCAATGCTGAATCCTGCTTGGATCGACAACGTGCACGTGCATAGATACATACACGACAATTGGGCTCCTTATGTGCAGATGCCTGTTCCCTTTTTGTTTCATACTTGGCGGTCATTGTAACACATTCAGATAGTGAATAGAACCACCACATGAAAGACAAGAACAGGGTTTAGGATGCTCATAGATTTGCTTAGAAAGAGTAAATGTCTAATTGAAAAGGGGTTGCTGTGTTGATGGACATAATCTTTGATCTGGGCTAATGAAGTTCGAGGCATAGATGCTTTCAGTAGGTGTGTTTTTTTGTTTTGTTTATTTTCCTCACATAGTTTTTAAAGGTGATTTATAAGACTTTTCACAACCACTGGATAGTGTTTTATTTACAACCAAAAATGCTACATGACAGTCAAAAGAAAAGAAAAGAAAAGAAAAAAATCAATTGCAAGCCTAAACTGGCCACTACAAGCTGCTTCCACCTTACTGGAGTTATTGTCATGTCACCTGTCTCTCATGCACTTTATTGAGTGTGTGTCCAGTTCAGCAGAACACAGAGCAGAGGAGACACATGCACAGTGAAACAGGCTGCAGAGAAGAGCAGTAACACAGCAGTAGAGACTGTCGCACCAAGCTGAAATGAAACACAAAAAATTCTTTGTTTTTTGGGACACTGGCCGAACACTCCAGACTGCACTTCCACTTTAACAGTGCCGAGGTCGGTTAATGGACACACGGTGGGCCAACAGCTTCAAAGGGACGGACTCACATGCACTAAGTTGCTTGAAACATGCATGCAAGGCTGAATTGACAGTGTGACCGTTATTCCATGATGTCTTGATCGAACAGATCGCTGTTTTCTGTTATGTTCATGTTCAAATTGTGAGGAACCTTTAATGATGCAGCTCTAAAGGTGACACTGCTAGAAGCTGCAGGGCGTCTCCTCAGAACTGATTTGGTATTTATGTGGTGAAGTTCAGACCACAGTGTGCTTGGTTGTCTGTCTCTAAGTGTAGCCCTGTGATAGACTGGTTACCTGTCCAGGTGTCCCCTGCCTTTGCTTTGAGTCGGCTGGGATAGACTCCAGCCCCCCGTGACCCTAGTGAGGATTAAGCGGTGTATAGATAATGGATGGATGGATGGAGTTCAGACCACATGTTTTATTCTGAGTTCCATATGGAAATAGTGATTAAAACACACTTGAAAGTACGACAACTGCGTCCCATTCTGGGCCAACCTGCAGCAGAACGTCTCAGGAACACAGTTTGGGATGAAGGGTGAAGACTGCTGTCACAACAGAAACAAGATGTGTTCATGTATGTGACTGTATCCACATGGACTACGAGCATGAAGATGTTAGTTTTAAGTGGGTATGAAAATGACTGACACGGAGTGCTCTCTTAACAAGATTTTTTTTATTACTGTTATAAAAAAATTATACAAAAACCACTGCTGTGTCTAAAGGGGGTCATATGCTCCTGTTTAACACAGTCATTAATGACCTAGCAAGCTAAACAGAAGACCTTTTTATTAACGAGCAAACAGTATTCTTTACACAATGTTTCCCTTATGAGCAAAGACCTTTTGGTTTGCTCGAGGCTACACTATATGTGTCCTCAACTTTTTTTTACACCTGGTGGTACAACATGTTTTCAGTTGGCACAAAGGAGCTCATTCACCAGCTAATGGCACATAACACAAGGCTGGAAAAGCAGGCACCTACTGTAAAAGAAATTCTGATAAGACTACTGCCATGTTTGACGAGAAAGATATCACTGTAGCTTAAGAAGTCATCTTCACTGTGGTGGCTGACACCTCCTCTCTTTGAGACACTATTTGGTCTCACATGTAGCGTCTGTAGGAAAGGTGGTTCCTCTAGAACTACTCTGACTAAACTTATGATCTTTACATTGAATAGTAGCTATTTTGTTTATATCTTAATAGTTTTTAGGCGTTGTCTTTTCTGTGTAGATGTTATGTAGCTCTGATGTTTAACCACACTGGTGGTCAAAACACTGTGAAAAAAATACAGATTATGGAAAACTGTTATTGCAAGGTGGAGTGGTGGTTAGCACTGTTGCCTCGCAGCAAGAAGGTCGCCGGTTCGTGTCTCGGTGAGAACACCTGGGATCTTTCTGCGTGGAGTTTGCATGTTCTCCCAGTGCAGCGTGGGTTCTCTCCGGGTTCTCCGGCTTCCTCCCACAGTCCAGAAACATGTTGAGGTTAATTGGTGATTCTAAATTGTCCGTAGGTGTGAATGTGAGTGTGCTTGGTTGTCTGTCTCTAAGTGTAGCCCTGTGATAGACTGGTTACCTGTCCAGGTGAACCTGCCTTCACCCTGAGTCAGCTGGGATAGACTCCAGCCCCCCATGACCCTAGTGAGGATTGAGCGGTGTATAGATGATGGATGGCGTCATTGGAATACTGTTCTCAGAAGACCATCAGCTCAGGCACCTAAATTAAAAAGTTCCACTGAAATGTTGTCTAAACTCTTAAGTGTTCTCAATAAAAAGGCTCTGTAGATACACACACACACACACACACACACATATATATATATATATATATATACATATATTGCCTAAATGAGTCCTTAAATTTCTGTTTACTTTCTATGGTCTCATTGCATCATGTTTCTAAAGACACAGCATAGCAGACAATATGACAAACTGGTTTAATGTTATGGTATTTCCATTAACAATGCATACTGTATTTGCTTTATGATCTACTAAGTCTGTGACCTTACCAGTCTAGCTAATGCAATTGAACAATTAAACGGCAGTAATGAGACTAATGCCCACTTTCTTGAAAGCTTAAAAAGGCAAATGTGCTTTTAGAGCGACAGTACTGTTATGTTTTTTATTTAAGTCATCACTTTGTTGGAATTCAATATTGACACTCCGAGTGACCCTACGGTTTCCTCACCAAAGCTTAACAGTCCTTGTCCTTCACAGCGTGCAAGAACCAGTTTGATTTGAAATGTCTGATGATGCACTCAATGCCTCTTCATCTTGTAAATTTCAGACAGACAACAAGCTACTTACATACCAAGTGCTTTTGGAAAAATAAACTAATGAGAAAGCAAACATTAACTTCCCAAAAATTCCCAAAATTCCTTTTGGGGGGTTTCTTTTGGTTCCAATTTGGGACTTGCTTTTTTTTTTTTTTTGTTGGAGAAAAAAACCTTGCTTCTTGGTTTTTATCATAGGTGCAAACTGTAACCCAACTGATCTGTGATCTAGCTGCAGTGGAAAGTGATAAGAAAGCCTACGAGCATCTGCGTAGATTCTCAGTCTTCTAGTTTCCTGGATCGTCATCTCTTTGCATCTGGTGTGTCGAGGAAACCTAAAGGGATTGTCTCCAAACACGACTTACCCAGTGCACTGTTGACCCAAACAGACTGTGAGAAATGGTAAAACACCACCACACAAGCTGAGCAACACTGATATGCAGGCCAATGCAGCAAGGACAGCACAGACCTATACATAAGGGAGACTAAAACAACCACTTCACAATGCTCAGCACAGAACAAAACTCAGCGGTCCACGTGCATCTAAAGGATAATGGACATTCCTTTGAGGACAACAGTGGTCACATTCTGGACAGAAAGAGCAGATGGACGGATGCAGGAGGTAAGAAATCCATTAATGTTAAAATGTTAAACTGGTAATGTCATCACTATAAAGCAGAAGGCATCTACGACACTGCTTATGCAATACTTCTGTTGCGGTTTTGAGTTCTCTCTCCAGAAGGTTTTACCTCCATTAACATCTTGCGTCACCCCTTACCCTGCAAATATTATTGTGAAATCTGGCAGTTTGACTGAAATGGACCCCTGTGTGCTTAGGGATGATAACATATGTGGGACTCCTCATCAGTCAGTTAGAACTAAAAAAACAAAAACAAAAACAAAACAAATGAAAAACTCTTCAATAAAAGATGAAATGTGAAGAACCAAAAAAGAGAAGTCCCACTGACACATGCAGCCAACACTTTGAAAGTGGTTTCATCACTGAGGAAATGGCTCGGAAGGTAATAATGAATGAAATTGATTTTCAAAGTAAAAGCATGAAACAATGCTTCCATATAAAATAATATGAAGCGTAATACAACGCACTCTCACAAGAGCTATATTATGTTCACACGCAGGTACAATTTCAACGCGATCTTTATATGTCCCCCAGTTCCGCATACTAGCGCTATAACACGACTTCATTAGCGTAATGGGTAGTTTTATTTTGAAAACCATAACCGGAAACCGCTGCTTAGCATCGGCTAACTTGACGCCGCTTTGCCTTGTGATGTTGCTGATGACAGGGACAAAACAACACGGGGAGAGCCGCTCATATTTACCATTACCGTCGACCACACTATACACTTTTACAGCTGATAGTTCCCCGATGATAATACGGTGAACAACGGGGTAAGCTCTTCAAAGACACGGGCGCGGAAAATTAGCCAACGTTAGCATCAAAACAACAGCTAGTTTCAAAGCTAGTCGGCTAGCTAGCGTTAGCCGCTTGTTAACGTCTGTGTGTTGATATCGATTTGCTCTGTTGTGTGGCTGTAATGTACTTGGTGCCGGTTTTTTTTTTTTTTTTTTTTGCATATTTCGCAGTAATAGGCGAAATATAATCAAGGGTAGCGCTTTGGAGAGGAGACTGTCAACAGCAGCCCTGATTGGTTGTAATTGGTGAGGCGAGGCTTTAACTTAGCGCTGCTCACGCTTTGTAGTGTTTCCTCTCTTGACCCCATTTACTGATCTTTAATAGTCTTCAAATAAAAAAAAGGCATAAAGTGGGGATTGTTAAGATCATTATCTACAAATTCCAGCCTGCAGACAGGGATGTTGTTGACCATTTAAATACAGTGCTTTGATATCACTGGGGCTCATGTGGTTTTTGTTTTGATGCCTTTGAATCAACACACATTTGAAGTCAAATTAGCCTTTTTTGGGGGGAATCTTTTGGCTTTTTTATTTGCTGGAGATCCATTATTAACTTTTTAATAAATATTTCTTTCTGTGTTTATGAAAAACAGTCTTGACATGACAGTTTTTTATTCAGCTTCAGCATTTGGAGCCCAAAAAAACAAAAGGATCCCATTGAGGATTGTGCAGACTTTTCATGTCAAAGGCAGTTTAGTTGTCAAAGGGAGTTTGTTTGATGTCTTTGAGTGTGTTATCAAGGAAACCCTGATAGCATACTCAGGCTTTCCTTTGTTAGGGTTGTAAGAATACAACGCAGTTTGAAAGATGTAGACATTTACCAAACAGGATCGGCCTGATTAAAAGTATAACTGAATTGCATTTTAGAAGACCGGGAGTAGGCCCTATAGCAGGGGTGGGCAATCCTGGTCCTTGAGAGCCACAATCCTGCATGTTTTAGATGTTTCCCCTCTTCCAACACACCTGATTCAAATGATCAGTTCATCATCAAGCTCTGCAGAAGCCTGATAACGATCCTGATCATTTGAATCAGGTGTGTTGGAAGAGGAGAACATCTAGAACATGCAGGACTGTGGCCCTCGAGGACCAGGATTGGACACCCCTGCCCTATAGGTTGGCATATCTAATCCACTTGCTGCTGATATTTTGACCTTATCATTATTATTATATGTTTATTTTTTCTAGTCTTGCTGTACTTTTGTAATTCTTGTCCTGCTTTTTTTCATGCCTATCCAGTGAGGATCAGTAAAGTTGATCTTATCTTTTGTTATAGCGTGTGACCCACATAAATCTATACACCGCTTAATCCTCACTCGGGTCGGCGCCGATCCCAGCTGACTTAGGGCGAAGCCAGGCTCACATTCACACCACATAAATCCACCAAGTACAAAACTAAATCGTAACTTATGTTGGACGAGCAGATTTTAACCATGTGAACAGTGTATGATGGTGTTTTTCTGTTCGGTGCTGTAGCAGCGCAGTGAGCATATCGGGTTCCTTTCAACCAACCTTAAAATAAGGAACTGCTTTGCATGCAGTATGTATCCTGTAAATATATGTATTTTTTGGAACTTGTTAGGTCTATAGCCGAGAGCAGCACAATTGAACAGGGATCGCGCTGCACAATAAGCAATATCCAAGCAGACACATGAGCTAACCAGCTTCCATTAAAAGGCAGCCAAGGCCCCTGTCCCTCCGTCACTTCATAAACACAAGAGAAGACAGTTTACCAAACTGCTCGGTGTGACTTTGGTGTGTTTTTGTCTTCTTCAGATGTAGCCAATAAAATGGAGTATGATGAGAGACTTGCACTTTTCCGCCAAACCCGCCTCAATCCATTCGATCGTGGAGAGGAAGAAGATGGTCCCCAAGGAGGGAAGACGCCCCCGCAGCACGGTGAGTTTTCCTCCGTTTATCAAGCGTGACACAAACATCTCAAGTGTGGAATATGACTTCACTTTACGGCTGTTTTCACACCTGTAGTTTCATTCAAGAAAGAAAAAGATAGTGGTGGACTTTTGCTTTTAGTTTGTTTTGTGTACTCTCTAACTAAACCACCAAACCGAGGTGTGTAAAGTCACGTAGACGTCATTTATGGGAACTCAGTTTTGATGCATCATCAGAAGAGGAATTATGCATTTCATCTTCAATCTTAATCATCATTGGCTTCGACGAAGGAGTGCGTTTGGTCCGTCTTGGTTTGGTAGATTGGGAAAACAACTGGGTTAGCTTAGGATTTTAAAAGCCCTTGTGGTGCAAATGTTTCCGGACTCTGGTCTGTCCTAAGGACAGTAAAATACTCGGCTCTCTGTGAGTGGTTTACTTTAAGAACATGAGGATAAAGTCAAAATATTTTAGTTATCTACTGGCTTAAATGGTAATGGTCTGCACTTATATAGCGCTTTTCTACCTTAGTGGTACTCAAAGCGCTTTGCAATGTGTTTCTCATTCACCCATTCACACACCAATGGCGACAGAGCTGCCATGCAAGCTGCTGCCTGCCATTGGGAGCATTTTTGACTGTGGAGGGGCAGGGGATCGAACCACCAACCTTGTGATTAGAGGACAACCGCTCTACCACCTGATGTAGATTATATACTTTGGTGATATTTACAATATCAAACAAATGACAGTGGGAGGTGTTTTCTTGCTTCACTTTTAATGCCAAAACTTCACATCATCAGTATGACTTACTTGCTGTACAGAAGAGCTTTGACTCCATCACTAACAAACTATTTATTCCAGTTAAAGTGTTTTCATGTTCAGATCCTAAAACCTAAAGAACAAGCACACAGGTCTGCTGTGAGTAACGCTGAGCTAATGGAAAAGGAAGTTGGAAATGCTGCAGCTGAACCAGAGGAAATGAAAAGCATAAGTGTACGCAATGCTTTAGTAACACTTCCTGTATTTTAGGATTTGGGAATCGAATACTTTTGGTGTGATTACAACCCTTCTGACAGACACGTATGACTCACAGTTAGCTGTGCTGGTTCTGCTGGTGTTTCCCTGCTTCAGTATTGTCTCTTTGTGTGGCACTGACGAGATGGATTCACTCAACGTGTCTTGTTTAGAGGTGGACGCAGGTAATGACTGCAGTTATGTGCACTTTTGTAGTAAGATGGAGAGACGGTTTGTTAAATGATGTGATGGTGAAGTTTAGAATGTGTCATTTGAAGAGTTAAACCTGTGTTTTCTCTATCTTTTCAAACTTTGCTCCATTTAGATTCCTCTGTTCTGTGTTGCTTTGATTTTTACTTCATTGCCAATAATTTCAGATTTCACTCTTGATGCCAGTCGGTACGATCACAGGTTCTTTCAGGTATTCATTTAGCAAAGCTTTTATTTGATGTGCAATCTGAGCCCTGTACTGCATATTGTTTTACCATTTTTAACCTTTCTTTTTTCTCCTTTCATATTTTACATCGATAACCAGAACCTAACAAGGTGTACTCTCCAACAAGGAAACTAATTTGCATAAAGAATAGAGGCTGATCAGATTTTGTGTGTTGGGAAAGTTTTGCTAGTTTTGAATTTGCTGCAAGGTGGCTCGGTGGTTAGTACTGTCCCCTCTGGGTGGAATGTGCATGTTCTCCCCATGCAGCGTGGGTTCTCTCTGGGTTCTCCAGCTTCCTCCCACCAGGTCCAAAAACATGTTGAGGTTAATTGGTGATTCTAAATTGTCCATGAGCGTGCTTGGTTGTCTGTCTCTTCACCCTGAGTCAGCTGGGATAGACTCCAGCCCTCCGCGACCATAGTGAGGATTAAGCGGTGTATAGATAATGGATGGATGGATGGATAGCTTTGAATTTTGTTTCATAGTAACCCTAGAAAATGACCATACAATTATGTCAAGACACATCTATAATAGATCTAACCAAAAATAATGAATAATTTTGAAACAGGCTGGTTGTAAACATGTAGAGGAACCATGGCCAGCACTTCAAAGTTCATTCTGACTAGTGAGTTTTAATGACATATTACGCAGATGTCTTGTCAGCTGGCTCCGGTTACACATTACCAGCTCCGATAAGACGATTACCTCTGTGTTCCTCAGTTGTCCACATTGTCTGCTGTTGTCCTTCTTCAGGAATTCTTGAGCAGTGAGTCAGTGTGTCAGATCGGTCCTGAATGACCGTAGTCATGTGTATGAAATTACCACGCGTGACTGAGTGCACTTGCCGAGGCATAGTCTGTACGCTAACAGGAAGAACAGCGCTTTATGCTGCATTCCCCTCTTTTCAGAAGCAAGACCTGAGCTGTTCTCGGGGACCAGAACCCACAGTTCGGATCGGACCATGGACCTCGGTCTAGCTGAGGATCACTTCTCAAGGCCTGTGGTAAGTGATGCTTTTTTTTTTCAGCCCAAATCAAAACTAATGCTTCACAACAAATCAAACTGTGTCATCTTTCAAAACTGAAGGTGCATACTTTCTCTTTTTACTTCCCTGTCTGTTTACACTTGCTGTGACAGGGTTCCTTTGTGGCGTCAGACATCGAACAGCTGAAACTGGCCATAGAGGAATGCAAGAAGCTGATCTTGGAGCTGCCGGAGCATTCAGAGAGACAAAAGGACACTGTGGTGAAACTTATTCACCTGCGTCTCAAACTGCAGGAACTCAAGGTTGGAGACTTTTATGAAGAGACATTTCCTGAAACTGATGCTGCATTCGAAGGCATTTGGAAAATAATAGAAATTTAGCAGAAATTTTAGGGGGAAATTCTAATAGCAATTGTAGTTGTAGCTGAGAAGTGATGCCTATGGGTGGGGATCAGTATGAGACAGATAATTGGGACAACTGTAAGAAAGCCTGCTGTGCTTATAACACAGCCTAAATAAAAGCTTTTGGCACTTTTGGCATCTTCCCCAATGCTGAGACTGATGAGTTGATAAACAAGTTTGTGGAGATCTGAAACTTCCTCAAACTTATTCATGTTTAAAACAGTAGCTTGAGATTATTTAAAACCGAAGACGGCACAATATTACCAATCTTGAATGGCACTCAAGTAAATAAACCAGTTAAATATGTTTTATAGAAAAGATAGTGCTTGTCTGTGTGTCTTTGGAGCTGTGTGCTTTGTTTTTGTGTGTGTTCATTTACTCCCAGGCCCGTTCTTGTTGCTCAGCAGTGTCTGCGCCTTTGTAGTCTCTCTGATGTCACTGATAAAGCTGTCTAGGTGACTTGCTCGCAGTGTTGCTGGGAACTGGCGAAACATTCACATCCTCTTTCATAAAGTGTTTTTTTGTCATTTTGAACCGTATCATGTGAAGCAGCTCAGGGTTATGTCTCGTACTGTAAATTATAAGGAATTTACCCAGAGCGCTCTGTGTTATCTAACAAGGGCAGCTGTATCGCCATCTGATCAAATTGAACAGACAAGTTTTGTCTGGAAAATAGAAATGTGTTATCCTTTATGCTTCGGGGAAGATCATATGGCGAGACCATAAGTGAAGAAATGCTGCTTGTTTAAGTCAGAGTAGATTAAAATGCGCATGTTTTGCCGTTATCCATGTCCTGTTCAACTGTACATGAACTGTGTTGCAGCCATGTTGGAGGTCATGTGGATGTTTGACCTTTGCTTTGCCCTCTTGTCTATTTTATTTTTTTGCTCTTTATTTTGTTCTTTATTCTATGTTGCACTGAAGGAGCTGCTCTTAATCTCATTGTACATGTGTATAGTGACGATAAAGGCATTCTATTCTGTTCTATTCCCTTTAAAAGGACCCAGAGGAGGATGAGCCAAATCTGAGAGTACTTCTCGAGCATCGCTTTTCCAAGGAAAAGAGCAAAAGCGTGAAACAGACCTGCGACAAGTGTAGCACTATCATCTGGGGCCTTATCCAGACCTGGTACACCTGCACAGGTGAGACACACTATGGAGCAGGGCAGGGGGATATGGCCAGAAATATTTAATTCAATTCAATTCAATTTTATTTGTATAGCGCATATTTACAACAACAAGTCGTCTCATAGCGCTTTATCACGATATGAATGAGAAAATTTGCGATAACGATGTAACTGACGATATAATTGACGCTATAGAAAATACTTCAAACCTGCACAACTTTATTGGTGCAAATTAAAAAAAAAAAAAACATTTTCTTTTCCATTTAACAAGCAGCTGTTTTTGATGTGCATTAAAGCTATAATGTACCAAAATCAATAGTGCATAAGTTGTAAATTGCTTGCTGACAATTTGTTTAATCAAAAGGCATTTCAATTGGAAATGGGGGGTGGTAGCGGTGGGTCAGTATATGGACCGACGGGGTGGCAGTGGGCGGGATGCACAGGCAGTACTTGGTTTCTAATGCCAGTTTAGGATAGCGGTCACAGTTCTGTTTTCACCATCGGGTGGTGGTGGCGGCGGTGGTGGAGGAGGGTGAATATTCAGATCTCAAAATTGCTATCCAGACACCACCTCAACGACTGATTATTCCAATATTCAGGTCCAGCCCGACTGTGTCGGTCAATGCGCTGCATTCTCCTTCCTCCTCGGTAGCCGTCGTGCTTCTCGCTCCATGTGCATTAGACCGGACGAAAACAGCGGCACTGCACATGGGTGTTTCACTCAAATTTTATTTTATTTTATTTCAGTTTCATATCATCCCCTAACATTATACCAGTATTACCGTGCACGGTATGATACGGCCCAGCCCTACTGTGGAGTGTAGCTGATAGCAGCGCTGTAGAGATGTTTGTACCACAATGATGCAACAGAAAGAATAAAAAATGGCACATTTTTGTTTGTTTAAAATTGAGACCGAACTTAAATGAGACTGTCTCGCTTGTTCTCGTAAAGCTCCACACTTTGGGGTTAAAATGAATTTCTATTCAAGTCCAAATAATCTGATCACCACTTAGAACTCTGATTCATTTTTAAATTCAGTTGTCTTTGTCATGAATGTAATTGTCATGAATGTAATTATCACTTTCTTGTTTCAGGATGCTACTATCGTTGCCATAGCAAGTGTATGAACCTGATCACCAAGCCCTGCGTCAGGTCGAAGGTCAGCCACCAGTCAGAGTACGAGCTCAGCATCTGCCCTGAAATAGGACTAGACCGGCAGGACTACCGCTGTGCAGAATGTCGCACTCCTATTTCTCTGAGTGAGTACAAATGTGCTGGCGGTGTTTAGTTCAGGGATCTCCAAATCTGGTCCTCGTGAGCTACTGTCCTGCAGGTTTTAGACGTTTCCGTACTGCACCACACCTGACTCAAATGAATGGATCTCCAACAGCTTGTTGTCAAGTTCTACACAAGTCTGTTAATGATCCAATAATGTGAGTCAGATGTGTTGCAGTACAGAAACGTCTAAAACCTGCAGGACAGTAGCTCACGAGGACCGGAGTTGGAGATCTCTGGTTTAGTTATAGAAGTGAACTTTTCTGCTTGAGACTAGCTACTAAAGGCCACATTATCCAACAGTAGCATAAAAAAAACGATTCTGATCGCTGCGATAGCTCAACTGGTTGAGCTGGGACCCATGTTCAGGGGCTATAGTCACAGCGGTCATGGGTTCGAGTCCCACTTGTGGCCCTTTCCTGCAAGTTCTTCCACCATTCTTCTCCCCCTCTGTCCTGTCTCTCTCACTTGACTGCCCTATCCAATAAAGGCAAAAAAGACCAAAAAAATAACTTAAAAAACCCAACACGATTCTTACTGAACTGTTGACAGTTTCTCTCTATTTATTTATTTGGACGGGACAGTGTGTATTTATGAACATACAATCACAGGTTGCAGTAAAGATGCCAGATTTAGCGTCCGGTGTCCCAGTTTAGTGTTGACAGTTTAGTTGCATTGTGGAAAATACAAGCACCAGGCTTTCAATAAAAAAAAAAAAAAAGCCAGTATCTTTGGTTCTGCCTTTCTTTGAACCAACCTGTCAGTCAGTGTTCTATAAATAAACATTTGCACAGCACAGAGTTTACAGTGACTTTAGAGCCAAGGCTCATAATGAAATCTGTACTCAGACTGTTTTAAATGTATTTTTGGTGAGAGGTACATGTTGCTTCTATTTATTTGCAGGAGGTGTCCCCAGTGAGGCCAGACAGTGTGACTACACGGGCCAGTATTACTGCAGCACATGCCACTGGAATGACACAGCCATCATCCCGGCTCGCGTCATCCACAACTGGGAATTTGAACCACGCAAGGTACTACAGTTCTACAGCTTCATTGAGCAGACGCTTTAATCCAAAGCGACGTACATCTGAGAGCAGATACAAGCAAGGATCGAGTCAGGAGAAAACAATCTGGATAAGAGCCATAGAGCAGGTTCAGGTGTGATAGGGTGCTGATGCCAATAGCAGGCTGTAGGGAGGTCATAGGAATTTTTTTCTTCTTCTTTTGTTTGTTTTTGGGCAGTCAGGTGCAAAGGTGTTCAGTGAAGAGCTGGTCTTTAGTTTTTTCTTAAAGACTGAGAGGGAGTCAGCAGACTGAACACAGTTTGGTAACTTGTTCCACCACCAGGGGAACCACAGAGGAGAAGACTATCGACCTCGGGCCCTGTTGTGATGGTTGGATCAGGAGGTTTTTGTTGATCGAGTATAGATCTGAATGAGAGCGTTCAGGTAGGAGGGAGCCGTTCTTGTTGTGGTTTTGTAAGCAAGTGTCAGGGTTTGAATTCAACTGGAAGCCAGTGAAGCGATCTGAACAGCGAGGTGACGTGTGCTGCTTTGGGCTGGTTGAAAACCAGACGTGCTGCTGCATTCTGGGTCATCTGCAGACGTTTGACCGTGGATGCGGGGAGGCCTGCCTCAACGGTCACGCAAAAAATACACTAAACATGCAAACGTATGTCTTCGTCTTATATAAATCAGTCTGCGATAAATGAATGACTTTACTAAAACATGACGTATTTTATTCTTAGTCCCTTTTCAAAGAGACTCACATCCACAACTGTATTGGTAAGATTCTTGTGTTGCACTTGCTACTGCTAAACATCAGGTTAAACAGACTTGAGTTACAGAAGCATCAACAAAAGTTGTGCCCTCACCAACAAGGAAGTCAGTTTACTCGCCATGAGTGTGTTTTCTGGTGTTGCTCTCTGTGGCTCTGAAGGAGCTTTGTCAGGTTTAGGAAAATAACTGGATGGATGTCAGACTGATTCTGTTTAAACATCAGTACCAAGAAAATGTAATTCCTGTGTCTCCCAACACAACACAGCATCTGTTTACGAAAGCCAGGCGTCATCTGACCCACCTTCAACTTCAATCCATGTCAGAGCTCACAGGATGCTTTCTTTCTGTCCACCAGTGCGGGGTTAACCCAGGTCACAGTTTTAAGATGAAAACAGGTTTCCGTGTGTTTGGTGTTTGTGATCTGACCTGCGTCTCTTTTTCAGGTTTGTCGCTCCTCAATGCGCTACCTGGCACTGATGATGCCGCGACCTGTGCTGAGGCTGAAAGAAATCAACCCGCTGCTTTTTAACTTTGTGGAGGAGCTGGTGGAGATCAGGGTGGGTGGATTCACTTTTAGAATAGTTTGTCCCTGATCGTACTTACACTTGTCTCATCACCCAGCTTCTCCTCACACTTTGTCTTCATTTTTGCACGCAGGCGATTTATTGAATTAAACTAAAACTGCTTTTGTTTCAAATATTGCTAGCTCATGGGCTGAGAGAGAAAATAAACAGCAGCTCTGTGCATTCAATGAGACTCACAGCAGCGTGTGTGTTTGTGTTTTTTCTTCGCAGAAACTTCGTCAAGATATTCTGTTGATGAAACCTTATTTTATTACCTGCAAGGAGGCGATGGAAGCTCGGCTGCTATTACAGGTTGGATAACTTTTTACACCACCTATACACCAAATATAGAAGTGACTTTGCAATGTGCAGGTCAAGTGTTAGTTACTCCTGGGCAGCTGGAAGGGCACCGACACAGTTTTATGCAGGTGGTTTTATTGTTGTGGCAGATTTGTCTGGTTTGAGGAAGTAATGTGTTGCAACAGCACCAGCATGTGGTAGAAGCAGGGAGCTTGCCCTGAGTTTATAAAAACTGGTTGCTGATGTACAGCTTATTCATACACTCTATGTGAGTAGATCGCCTCAATAAATCAACTTGGTGCAAATTCAGTATCACCTTAAATTGTTTTATATTTTTCCACAAAGCTTTCTAACTTGGCCACGTGTCCACAATAAATAATTAAAAATACCTTCCAGTAGGCAAAAAAAGTCAAATGTGTTCACAGAAGGTTTTAAAAAATGCCTCAACCTTATTGTTGCTGCTGCTTGTTGACTGCTACCATATCAAATACTTAAATAATCTATTTTTTCACCAGAATTGAGGCTAATGGTATTCAGGTTGTCTGCATGTTTTATGATGCACTGAGCAAAGACTGCAAAATATATCATCAACATTATGATGTACACGTGCTCAGTGGTCACCTTCCATGACAATGAAATGCAAAGTAATCTATCAGGCTGCAACCTCATCCACAGCCCTGACTGATCCATAAAACAAGTCTGTCTGATGGAACACAGTTTACACCAATTCAGTGCTTTCTGGTTACACTGAGGTTTACTTTTAGCTTAAATAACCCCGGACTGTTTTTTAAGAACACCCCCCACTTCCCCGGACTGTTATTTATCTGTGCAATATTTCAGTCACTGCTGCTAATTAGTTAAGATGCAATATTTCATATATTATTCTGTCACTATTATTTTCATTCTATTTATATTTCTGCTCCTTATACTTTCTGACAATACACCGTTATTTCCATATTCTACACCAGTGGTTGTCAAACTGGGGCTTGGGACCCCCATGAGGGTCCCAAGATAATTTCAGGGGGTCGCCAGATCATTGTAAAAAAAAAAATAAATAAATAAAAATAAAGCCTATATTTATCAGATAAATGTGTATTAGGGCGGTCAAAATTAAAAGTGTATACTTCTTCCCACTCCTTTTTCGAACTTATCATGATTTGAATATGCAATATTATTATTTTTTTTTTGCTCTTTTTTAATGCTCTTTTTAAAATTATTTTGTTTTTCCTTTTTTCTCCCTTTCATTTGTTTGAAATATATTCAATTCATTTAAAAGAAAATTAACGTGTTAATGTAAAGAGATTAATCTGTGGAATGAACACATTAATTTTCATCGCATTAATACATGAACAACACAGTTATTACTCATGATTTATTAAAAATTCAAACTGGGGCGTCACAAACGCAAACTGATGTTATCTTGGGGGTCGTGGCTCAAACAGTCTGAGAACCTCTGCTCTACACAGACGCACTCCCTAATCTAGTCTAATCATTGTAAAATGAATAATTATTCTCAGATGGAGTCTAAGAATAAGAAAAAACTGAATAATACAAAGCTGTTTTTTTCCAGTATTGCTCAGCCCTACACTGAATCATTTTTATTTTTATAAATGTCACTGTTTGTATCCTCCAGCTACAAGACCGGCAGCACTTCGTGGAGAACGATGACATGTACTCACTACAGGATTTGATTGACATCTCCAGCGGCAGACTCAGCTGTTCCCTCACAGAGATCCACACCACATTTGCAAAGCACATCAAACTAGACTGTGAGGTGAGCGCTGATGACACTTGAATTCTCTTTGTCGGTAAGGCTGTCTTTGGATCACCTCATCTTGTAGTGTGCACTCATATATTCTGTCTATTCAGAACTAGTTGGTAGGATACGTACTTGCAAATGCACCATTTTTCAGAGAAACAAATGAGAACCTTTCTGAAACCGTGTCTTTCTCCACTGTGCTGTCTGTGCTGTGCATGTGTGTGTGTGTGTGTGTGTACGTGTACGCAGCGTTGTCAGGCCAAAGGATTTGTGTGTGAGCTTTGTAAGGAGGGAGACATCCTCTTCCCTTTTGACAGTCACACCTCAGTGTGCCACGACTGCTCCGCTGTCTTCCACAGGTTAGTCACCGCCAACCAGTCACACTGAAGATCATAGCCAACTATCTGATGGCTGAAATGTTTCACATTGCTTGTGATTGTGATTTTGAAATGCCAGGTACAAGAACAAATTAAATCAAGCTCACAGCACTGCAGATGTTTTGAGTGGAGCTACTGAGATGTCCAGCCCTCAAATGTATTCATCCCCCTCCATTAAAGAAAAGGGAAAATTCACAATAGTCACTCAAATAACTAGAAACTGGAAAAAGTAATAATAAATAAAAATTTGCTAAATTATAATTTAGCGAAATCAGACATTGCTTTTGAATTGTGGTGCAAAAAAAATTGCCTGGAAAAATTAGAGCAAAAATACCTGTGAACAGGTGCAGAAGTCTGACTGAGAGTTACAGAAAACACCTGATTGCAGTGATTGGCTCAAAGGGTTGTTCAACTAAATACTAGTTTAAGGGTCCCATCATGCTTGTCTGCTTGTTTTTTGTGGTTTTTTGTGTTTTTTTTAAAATACAGAGATCTCCAACTCTGGTCCTCGTAAGCTACTGTCCTGCAGGTTTTAGACGTTTCCGTGCTGCAGCACATCTGACTCACATTAATGGATCATTAACAGACTTGTGTAGAATTTGGTCAGTATGGAAACATCTAAAACCTGCAGGACAGTAGCTCACGAGTACCGGAGTTGGAGATCCCTGTTTTAATATATATATTTCTGTTGAACCACAATTCAAAAGCAATGTCGTCATTTTCATTCAATCTTTATTTTTTCATACTTTTGTCAATTTCAACTTATTTCAGCTGTTGTTTTTTTCCTTCTTTAATCGGAGGCTATGAATACATTTGAGGACGACTGCACTGAGCTAATCTAGCATCACATTAACATACTTATAAACTGCATTCAGAGAAATAAAACAGGCTGCTCTGTGTTTGTCTGTCATTTTAAAATACGACACCATTCCCAGTTGGATACCGTCATTATGACACGTTATGTAACCAACATGTTGATGTTTGCTCTGCCTCTTTTAGAGATTGTTACTATGACAACTCCACGACTTGTCCTCGATGTGCTCGAATGACTGAACGCAAACAAGACGACGAGCCGGACGTGAAGGAAGCGTAGCTCTAAACGAAGGACCAGCCGATGCTACTGGATGTTGCACTTTGCCGAAAGATCAAGGACGTCTGACCGTAGTGTTAAAAGTAGCTTCTCGTCTTTGTCTTTGAGTTGTTCTGTGTCGATGCTATCGTGTCTTTATTTTCATGTGCACTACAGAATGAAACAGGGTATTTACAAGCCCACCTGGAAGTTAATATATATATACATACATATATATATATATATTTTTATCAAACTTTTGCATTCGTACTGAAGTTGGATGTACTGAACACTGTGTATGTATGTTTAACGTTAGCGTGTGTGTGTGTGCGAGTGTCTGCTTGTATAAATGTACAAATAAACGCCCTATAGAGTAAAGCCACCTCATCAGTAGGTGCTCGTGCATGCGGGGGCTGTATAAGAACTTAAAAGCCTCAACTTTTACTGCCAACTCTGCAACACGATAAACTTTAAGGTTGCCATATTGTTAAACGGTTTGGACTTTTAAGGAATATAACAGCGAGCTTCTGATGACAAAATCTAAAATTGTATTAACCAGAAATCTGCCTTTCCGGTTGTATGTCTTAAAACTAAAACTGTGCTTAAGTACTTTTCACTGAGCTGCCGTTTCTAAGCATCTCTTTGTATAACAACTAAACATGCATTAATTAGTCGTCAGTAGGATCTGGATTAAATCTGTCAGAGTTCAACAGATTTAGGTCACTGCAGCTTTTCTTTTTGCCCTTTTGACACATTTTCTCTCTCTATTGATGTGGTTAGCCAAGTCTTAAACCAATTTCTTTCCAGCATCATAGAAGAAATAAACACTACTATACTATACTATCCAGTGTAGGCCAGCTCTGAGGTTATCAATAGTCACTTGAAGCCATAATTTGCAATACACATATCTTGGCGACGGATATATAATCAAAGCATGCAGTGCGGAAAAGAAACATAACGTGTGGGGGGTGGGTTTTGTGAAACACGCTTTCTTTTCATGCAAAAACTGTGAACTCATGTCGTACAGTTTGCCGTGTGTTCGATCCAGTTCTGTTCAGTGCAGCGTAGCAACTAGCCGTGGATACTCATGAACATCGTGTGCCTAAGACTGTCAGGTTACCTACAGCTGTTATCCAAACGTCGTCGTACCATCACGTGTCGTCTCCAGCTCTACCTATTATAGCACATTACGTCCAGAGATTACAAACGTGTTAAGTGGCAACTTTGGCGATGTGTAAATGTTGATCTAAAGTATTTGTTTTAAAATAATGACTTATGGCTGTGTTATCCTTTAACAGCATGATGTACTGTATATTTTGTTTTTTTTTCAAACTAATGGACATACGTGGTGCCGGTCAAAGCCGTGCCCTGTTGTGAAACATGAGCATGAATAAAATAATGAAATGCATTGAAGCTGCGTCGTCAGATTTCACCTGTTGATGAGCCTTTCTGAGCCCTTTGACTTAGATCTCAGACACAGGACCTGCCTGAGGAGCTCCTTGGCCTTGGAGTTGACCTCAAGAACAATTCCACCTCGACCCTTTTGGCCTGTTTAGTTATGCAATCTTAGACGTGTTAAGAGGGATTTCTGAGGGTTGGACGCCCTTGTCCAGTCAGGTCAGGGCTCACTGATTAGTTAAGATTAGATTGCACTTGGGCGCAGCTCATTTGTTGCATGTCATTCCCCCACTCTCCTCCTCATGTTTCTCTGTCTGTCTGCACTGTCAAACTATCATTAAAGGTGGAAAAGCCCAAAAATATATCTTTAAAAAGGTTAGATTGCACTTTATTCTTCACCACCAATGAGGAAACTCACTTGTTGCAGGAGTACAGATCCAGGAAAGAGCACATAAACTATAAATAGGAAGAGCTGAGAAATGCAATACAATACAACACACACTATATATATATATATATATATGTATATATATATATCTACATTATAGATCCATATAATTGATACTATGGTTTAAAATAACAGATAAATAAAATATGGTACAATATGATATTGCACTGATCAGACTGTAGAAATAAGGACTATTTCATCAGCAGAAAGTAATTTTAGTGAACACATTTTTATTTTTGTTTTACTTTTATTTAACCAGATAAGAGACCCGTTGAGATCGAAACCTCTTTAAAAAGACTGACCTGGTCAATTGTTTTTCCAATTTCCTATAGACAACAATATAACCTTATTAGTTAAGTCGTTTTGATGCATTAGTAACTTTTTGGTCACAATGTTGGAGATGCACTGCATTTCAAGTATATTATTTGCTGATCAGATATTTTGTCAAATCCAGTAGATGACCCTCACAGACAGTCATATAAATGCTCCCTTGTGTCTTGTAGTGCAAAAGTCTAAAAAGAAAAAAGGAAACTCTCGTGTGCAAATCACCCCACACGCTCACAAATACAACAGAAAAATCTTTCTTTTGAGCTAAATTCTGAGCCCTGTGTGCAGGGAGGCTGCAATTTTGTAACCCCGCTTCTACGCAGCACCAATTTTGTAACCGAAATCTCGCGAGATTTCGCAGTTCCTGGGTGCTCGGTTGTGTGCTCATGGGCCGGAGGACTGTCAGACGGACTGGATCCTGCAGCGCTGAGTCCTCCTCGTAGAAACCGACAGGATGGGTCTCCTTTCTGTGAGCGTCGGACCCTTTCGGAACCGGGTTCGGACGGTCCGGACGTGGAGCCGAGACTTGTCCACGATCTCTGCGACTTTTCGCCACTGCGGGGCTCCAAAGTCGGTACGGTGACGCTGTTGTTTTTGTTGTTGTGTAAGACCTTGAGTGATTTTTCTCCAAATTAATGAACTTTTTCTTGTATTTTTTTTTATTTCTCTCTCCTGTGTTGGTGTTTGGACTTTAATGTGTGTAACTGTGTAAAAGTCCCGTCGTGGGAACAAGAGTTTGAAGCCAATAATCCTGTAAGGCCTCCAAACAAACAAGCTGCGGCTCTGTTTATGTGTCCTCCTGGCCTGTTTACGCTCTCACGGGCCGCCATGTCCGTCTGATAATACGGATTATGGGCCGGTTTCCTCTGTCCACGATGTTCTTTGTGGAGGGGGTGTGTCTGTGTTATGTGGCAACAGCAGCACATGTTCATTCATACACATGCGTTTATTATTTAAAACAACTTAAACGCATCTGGGCATGGGACTGCACATGTGAAAGTTGTGCATTTATTAAACTGGGTGACTGATTTTTTTTTATTTCTTCAAACTAAGATTTAATTCATATCTAGGTTCATATGTTTTAATTTAGATTTGCCTCAATGGATTTCTGATCAACTCTGTGCATCAGTAAACTCAACATGCACGTTATGCACAGGCTGCTTTTGCAGGATTTTTTTTTTTAACCAGATGAGGAGCTTTTACATAACTGAACATTGTGTTCCTCATCATGCATCTATACCATTCGCTCCGTATTTCACGTAAACGCCCCCCAGAAGCTCCAGTTTCATTACGCAACACGCAATTGGCTGCCAGTGGTGATGCTGGTCTCCAAGGGAGGGGTCTGGTGTTATATAGGAGAGAGACTGTATGTGATGTACCGACCCAGTGGATACAGGGGGTTAATGAAAGGTGTGTGGAAAAGGTTAATGTGAGCAGAAAATAAAAGAAAGTCAAAGCTAGGGTATATCCCTACTGG
The DNA here is from genome assembly GCF_000690725.1 of Stegastes partitus. Classification (NCBI taxonomy): domain Eukaryota; kingdom Metazoa; phylum Chordata; class Actinopteri; family Pomacentridae; genus Stegastes; species Stegastes partitus. The sequence goes on along the minus strand of NW_007580560.1, from coordinate 13,555 downwards.
TAAAATACTGTCACATAAAAGAAAAAAAGAAAATCTAGCAGCAAAAGAAAAAAAATAAGTTCAGAACCAGTAACCTACCGTAACACAAAACTGTAAAAACATGAAAAATCAGACTTTAAAAGTGCCTAATAAATGGTAGATGATTTATGAGTTATTATGTTGTTACTATGTTATTATAAAACATTGAAAATCTGTAAAATGACAGTTTAATTAATCATTTTTTTGTCTTTTTTTGTTGAAAAAACAGCATATATCTGCCAATTAATAACATCTTTAGTTGATGTTAATGAAGGTAAATTGTTTATTTTTTATTTTTTAAATATATTGTTTGGGCTTTTTTGCCTTTATTTTAGAGCAGTAGAGACAGACAGGAAAGGGGGATAAGAGCGTGAGCGGGAGTCGAACCCACGACCACTGGAACTAAAGCCCCTGTTGTTCTGGTGGATTAATCGTAGCAACTGGACTTGCTTGAGTTCCTTGAAGACGTTCCACCTCTCATCCAAGAGGCTTCATCAGTTCTGACTGACTAGTTGGGAGTTCCACATACTTATATCCTAAAGGAGCCACTAACACCTGAGTTTTGGTTTCAATTGGGGGTTTGTTGCTCCTCCTCCTCCTCGTTATTGAGTCGTTAGTGCTCCTCCTGCCACAGTGGGGTTCGTTAGGGTCTTTTGTGGCGACGTGTGAATGAGGTTTCATCTTCCTGGGGAGAGATCTTAACACTGAATTGTAAACCGCTGAGAGGTGACGCCTCAGACCTCCACCTCTGTTGAGGGATGGTCTTTCTAGTTTGACACAGACGACTTCTTTCACCCCTCTCTCAAAGCTGAGAGGTTAACGGCTCATTAAGGATATAAGTATCTGGATCTCCCAACTAGTCAGTCAGAACTGATGAAGCCTCTTGGATGAAACGTCTTCAAGGAACTCAAGCAAGTCCAGCTGCTACGATTAATCTACCAGAATAACCATGACCTGGATGGCTGAGAATCTTCACAGACATGTCGCCCCTATTTATGGGTCGCCTGCTCATCTAGGTGAGGTTTAGGGGCGCCTCCGTAACTTGTGTAATTTTACAGGTAAACTTAGTAAAACAGTGAATCACTGTCTGTGAAAATACAGATTTTTGATCATTTATAATTTTGGACCTCCTTTTTTACATTTAACGTGCAAATTATTACTTTTTTCTGTGATTTTATAAATTATCTGTACTTTAACAAAACAGGGAAAATCTATAAAATAACAGTAAATTGTGCATTTTTCCCCCAAAATAGACGGAAGAAGAGGAGAGGAGTTGACGAGTTATGTATGCTTTTTTGTATATAGAAGCTGCTCAAACTGAAATAGAAAATTAGAATGAACTGAAAAATAAATATATAAATGTCTCATTTTTAAATGATTTTAGTTGTCAGTCAGCACAAATGGGGCTGCAGTAAACATCATGGGCTGCTGGTGTTCCCTCATTTAGTAACATAAAGCTGGTTGCTTATAGAGTAAACCTTAAAGTAGACACTTAGGTGTCATTAAAATGTACTGAAACAAATAAAGACTATTGGCAGTACTGCAGCCATTTTGTTCTATTTATTGTGGTATTCAGTCAAACCCTTAGATCAGGTAGATCTGAAGGTGCTTTCGTTCCAAACAGCCCTCATGTTGGCCTCTGTCAAGCGGGTTAGTGATCTCCACGCACTCTGGGAACTCGTCCAAACCCAGCTTTTGTTCCAATGAACCCAGTGCTCCGCGGCTCCTCACATGAGGATCATAGGCTTCATATTTTATGTTGTGTTAGTGCTCCGAGCACTGCAGCAGTCACGTATAGTAAAATTCCTTTTTTATTGTGTTTTGTGGTTTGGAGGTATAAAATATCTGAACAATGTAAAAGATATGAGCAGGTTTACTTCTGCCATTCCCCGACTGCTCCACTGCCGGTTGCCTCCCACCTTTATAAGCCAGTGAGAATGCGACCCAGGTGCTACGTAACACAGAACTAACCAAAGGGAGGAGAACAGCAGCGGTTCATTGCTTTTAAAAGCAAAACAGTCCATTTAGAACAGCCATACACCCAGGAGTTACACAGTCATGAGGAAATTAACCGCATTTGTAGTGTTTTGATCTCTTCAGACTAAAAGATGCCGTGGGGACGTGATTTTTTTAAGGGGGGCAAATGTGTGACCTTCTGAAAGTTACATCACTTGTTTGTCTCAGCCACAAACTTTTCTTTAGTCAAATATGAAGCAATTTTAGGATATCTGACAAACGTCTCCGCCATCAAACACTGATTTGACCAGCAGGAGTCATTCTGGTCGAATCCAAAGTTGTTTTTTACCTTCAAGAATAATTGAATCATCTTTTAATGTGCACTATAAGGGAAGATATGTAAGTAAATGCCATGTGAGCTTTCTAGCAACTGGTCAGTGTTGTGAATAAGTGAGTTATCTGTTTATAGCATTAGGGTTAAGTGTGACACAGCGCAGAGGTTATAATAAGATTTCAGTAATCCTGTAAACAGTGTTGTTTGGAAACAAACATGCAGCCAAGCAGATTTCTCCTATTTACATAAAAACTTGAATTCATGTGTTTATATTTTTTATGAAGTGGATTACGAGGAACATGCTGGTTTAAGGCCTCTGCGCTGTACATCTCGGTCTCAGATGTTTTTTTGGTTCATTATACGATATCTTGATTTCAGAGGGCGTCACTCATCCAAAGGAGATGTGGAGGATTACGTCAACACAGCTTCCCATTCGCTCGGTCACTCAGCTCAAACAAACCACCAAAAGGTAGCATAACCCGCTAATGCTATTACAAGTTAAACAAGTGCACACAGTGACCTTAATCTTTTAGGTCAGTGTCAGGCACATAACTGTTTTCTTCTCGGTTTAGGTTTCGAAAAGTTTTTCCCAAAGAGGGAAGAAAGCGCCGGCGTCAACAAATCACTTAAAGGTGAGAAAAGTGGAGCGAGCATGTGCCTACTTCCTGTGTCCTTAGTTCTGCTGTCAGTGGATGAGTGTTTTGTTTTTGCTGCTTAGATGAAAATGCCAAAGAGGAAGAGTCTCCTGGAAGGGAAGGGCAGAACACAAGTGATGATGAGGAGGAACGACGAAGAGGAAGGAAAGAGGAGGAGTCTCACTGGTGGACACGCTTTCAGGTGGGAAACATGGCCACGTTCAGATAGTATTTCTAAAATGCTGGTGTCTGGGGTCTTTAAATGTAAAAGAGAAGACTGACTTCAGTCATTAGTGCATGTTGAAGTAACATTTTCTATATTACATCCTTTTGTGGGCATCCTTTGATATGAAAGTTCCCATCTATAATATGCTAAGTGCTATAATATTATTAAAATGGTCTCATAAGGGGGCTGCAAGGTGGCACAGTTGGTAGCACTGTTGCAAGAAGGTCGCCGGTTCACGTCCCGGTGGGGGCACCGGAATCTCTCTGCGTGGAGTTTGCATGTTCTCCCCGTGCAGTGTGGGTTCTCTCCGGGTTCTCCGGCTTCCTCCCACACAGTCCAAAAACATGTTGAGGTTAACTGGTGATTCTAAATTGTCCGTAGGTGTGAATGTGAGTGTGCTTGGTTGTCTGTCTCTAAGTGTAGCCCTGTGATAGACTGCTGACCTGTCCAGGGTGTCCCCTGCCTTCGCCCTAAGTCGGCTGGGATAGACTCCAGCCCCCCGCGACCCTAGTGAGGATTAGGCGGTCTATAGATGGATGGATGGATGGTCTCATAAGTAGAGTTGGATCTTTTTCCACTCTTCACTGCAATATGTCTCATTTTACTGCATATCTTCCTTTAGTTATGACATTTAATGGATTTTCATTTTTATCATGTCTATGTATATAGATCGTGTGTGTGTTTCCATAAATCAAAAAATTTAACTTAAAACACAAGTTGCTGTAATAGTCGTACTGCTATTAAATGGGAGCTCGTAGTTATTTTTCCAGGCTGCAGAATGCGGGTTCAAGGTTAGTGGAAATCAATCAGTCGTTCTCTCTCTTACAACATTTCTTTATCTCACAGGAGGATTTTCCTTTGGATAGAAAAACCGTTTTGAACCTTGGGATCGGTGTATCCGGCATGGCATCAGTTCTTCTTTACTTGAACGTAAGAGAGAAGGGGGTCCAGATCTCCTGGAAGGACTTTGTGCATTACTACTTGAACAGAGGCTTGGTGAGAGGCAGACTTTGTTGTCGTGGTATCTTTGTCTCTCTGTGTTTGCAGCCCTGTGAACTCATTAGTTCTTGTGCTCTCTACGCAGGTGAGTTACCTGGAGGTCGTCAACAACCAGTATGTCAAAGTATTCCCCGTCCAAGGAGTGAACACATCAGAAGCGGTTAGTCACGTAAAAATCCCCTTTTTGCTTTCTGTTTTAACGCCGCATGTTTCTTGCTTTCCTGAAAATCCAAGAGCTTTAGTCCTAAAAGACCCAAATCTTAGCAAGTCTTTACATGTTGGACTCATCCGATGTGTTTGCTTGCGTTGCTTTTCTCCACTCTCCTCACATATAGCTCGCTAACATAAAGTCTTGATTGTCTTGCTGGCGTCTGAGCACTTGTTCATTGTTTTCACATAAATCCGAACGAAGAACATGATGTACTGTACGCATTTGAGTTGCCACAAGAAAAGCACATGGGCTGCTAATAACGCTTCATCAAACTTTTCCAGTAATTAGTCGCATGCGGTTCATCCATTAATAGAGTTGCAGTGCCGATAAAAAGTATTCTCAGCCTTGGAAGTCTGACCCTTTTATTACCCTTCCTTCAACATTGAGTCATGGTCAATTTAATCTAAGAATTTACTAAGATTACCTTTTCATGTCAAACTGAAAACAGATTTCCTCAAAATACTGTCAGCAACTAAAAATAATCCAGATAAAATAAGTGGTTTTAATCCCAGCATTGAGCCTGTGCATATAATGATGCTGCCACCGCCGTGCTTCAGACCAACGTGACTAATACAGGTGTCTTTATACTACAATTACCTGGGACACGTTCACTGCACTCAGATGATTTCCATTTCACTCATTATGTGACTTACATGCTGCCGCTTATTTGACATTTTAGATTTTGACATTTACTTTGTAGAATTCTGCTGTGACATTAAAAAAATCTTTGTGTATAACTTCTTTTCAAAAATTGTATTGACTGATTAAATGTTGAACAGCAATGAAAGGACAAAAGGAGCTGATGCTTTTTATAGGCACTGTAGCTTTACTTGACATCCCTCGTTATGTGCACCCCACCTACCACAGCTGAGGGCTCCTTCAGAACAGCTGCAGTCCAGTTGGGGAGTCATTAAAGTAATAGAATAGTACACAAGCATATGCTGCATATTATATGTTTTCTTTTGTCCTTTATGTTTCAGAACTATCTGTGGTTCTACATTGGCAGTGTGAACGCATTTGAGTACAACCTGGAGTTGGCTCAGCAGGAAATCGGTCTGGAAGCCACACAGAAAATATCCGTTCTGTACAGCAGTGAGACTGATGGGTGAGAATATGCAACTTGACTTTTATTCATATTGGATTTGCCCATGTGGGGCTGCAAGGTGGAGCAGTGGTTAGCACCGTTGCCTCACAGCAAGAAGGTCGTTGGTTTGCGTCCCGGTGAGGACACCCGGGATCTTTCTGCATGGAGTCTCCATGTTCTCCCCGTGCAGCGTGGGTTCTCTCCGGGTTCTCCAGCTTCCTCCCACACTGTCCAAAAACATGTTGAGGTTAATTGGTGATTCTAAATTGTCCGTAGGTGTGAATGTCAGTGTGCTTGGTTGTCTGTCTCTAAGTGTAGCCCTGTGATAGACTGGTGACCTGTCCAGGTGAACCTGCCTTCACCCTGAGTCAGCTGGGATAGACTCCAGCCCCCCATGACCCCAGTGAGGATTAAGCGGTGTATAGATAATGGATGAATGGATGTTCCCATGTGGATCATGTTCTAATTAGGATTCTCTTTTATACCCACAGGTCACTCTTTTACAGCGCTCTCCCAGCGCTCCTCCTGGTTGGCTTTTTTCTTTTTGCCTCACGGCATGCACCAATGGGTGAAGGCGGCGGCGGGGGGATAGGAAATCTCTTCGGCATGAGTACATCCAAAGCCAAAATAGTTAAAGACAACATCAGTGTGCGTTTCAAGGATGTTGCAGGCTGCGAGGAGGCCAAAGTCGAGATCCTAGAGTTTGTCAACTACCTGAAGAACCCACGTCAGTACCACAGCCTGGGAGCCAAGATCCCCAAGGTTTGTAATAGAATCAACCCTAACTGTAGCCTCCTGCAGATGTTTCATGGCCATTAGGGGGTCAGTCATAATCTGAGCTCACACACTGTAATGAAAACCCCCTGAGGGCAGAGAGCAAACGTTACATGTGCTACCTTATTTAAAGAGCACTCTTTGTTTACAGGGTGCAGTGTTATCGGGTCCACCTGGCACCGGGAAGACCTTGCTAGCTAAGGCCACTGCGGGAGAGGCCAACGTCCCTTTCATCACAGTCAACGGCTCCGAGTTCCAGGAGATTTTTGTTGGCGTTGGCCCAGCCAGGGTAAGAGCTGAGCTGAATGCTCTCCCTGTTTGGCCCCATCAGCTGTGAACACAATAATTCTTTGGATTCTTAATTGTTGCAGATTGAAGATACAAAAATAGAAGTCGGTTTAATTTTAGCGCTGCAGGGAGTGAATGAGTTCTGATTTATAATTGTGTTAGGATTATTCATGTGAGCTCTCGTTTCTCTGCCCTGGATCAGATAAGGGATATGTTTGCCACAGCTCGGAAAGTTGCCCCTTGCATCCTTTTTATTGACGAGATCGATGCAATCGGCCGGAAGAGAGGCTTCGGTGGTCATAGCGAGCAGGAAAACACCCTCAACCAGCTGCTTGTGGAGATGGACGGTGGGCGATTATGTCATCTTTAACAACGCTCATGCCACTGTCCTGTTCTTGGTGCCATGTTTCACGAGCTCTTCGTGTGCTGAATGTCTCCACAGGTTTCAACAGCAGCACTGACATCGTGGTTTTGGCTGGCACAAATCGAGCTGATGTCCTGGATCCAGCTCTGATGAGGCCTGGACGCTTTGATCGACACATATACATGGGTAAAATATACGCACTCATCTGAGCTCTACCTCTTTTGTATTGCGCATTTCTATTTTTTTTCAGTCAATTTCCTGCTCCTACATGAATGTCTGATAGCTGGTTTCAGTTTGTAACTACAGTCGTGACTCGATAATCCAACACTAAATGTAAAACCTTCCTTTATGTCGGATATCAAGGCTGTCGGATTGTCAAGACGGAGGTCGCGATATGAGGAGGCTTGATGCTGGAAGGCTCATTTGTTGTTAAGATTTATTCTTCATAGTTGTTATAATAACTAGTAGGGCTGGTCTGAATAGCACTTTCTGGTCTCCGGATATTCAGGTACAAATTAATGATGAATATTTGTCCCGGTCGGGGGACACTTCCACCTCGGGGCAGCGCTCCGACGGGGTGGAAGTGGTCAGAACGTACAGGCAGTACCTGGCTGCTGATGCTAGTTTAGTTAGCGCTCACACTTCTGTTTCCACCATCGGCGGTGGCGGGGGAGTGGCAGATACGCTCCACCGTTACCATCCATGTTTACTTCCATAAACACTGAGCACGCTCAGTTTGGGTCGTATGAAGTTCACACAGCAGATCACATACAAGTCGCATTTAACTAGAAATGGGAACGAAAAAAATCGGATTTCACAGAAAAATCCTCATTGAGCATCAAGTCCTGCAGTGTGAACGTAGCCAATCTGTGGGATTGTTCAGTCAGATAATACGCTGTTATCCTGATTGGTGACATTAAATGTCATGTTGGAGTCAGAATCCAAGGCTGTCGGTATGTTAAGGCTGTTTTTAATGGGTTCCGTTGGTTTTTCCTAAAAACCTGTCGGATAGCAAGGTTTAGGATTGTTAAGGGTCGGATTATCGAGTCACGCTGTATTCACTTTTACACACGTCCTCAGTTATGACATTCAAGGTTGTCGAGTTTGTCTTTCAACATTCCTGTAAATGTATCAACATTTTTATCATTGTCTAAACTGAGATAAATTCAAATTCTTACTTTTATTCCAATATATATTATATATTTTCTGATTTTTCCTTTTTCTGTGATGGAGTTTGTGTTGCTTTGGACCTCCCTTGAGTGTTTTCCAAAGTGTTTTGTTGATGCATGAATTTTTTACCCCCTCAGTTGTTTACAACCAGACACTATGCGACAAACTGGCTCTAATATGCATGCAGACTTAACTCTGTTACTTTGTTTGCCTGCTTCAGACCAGGTGCTAAGCTTAACCTTATTTAGGTTCATATCTTGGACCAGCTGTTTCCATGAAAAACAAGTCTCTTAAATGTGCGTCTGTTTTTTTCCAGCCTGCTCACCTGTTATGTCATCAAAAGCATCAGTTGCATACTGTGGCGCTTTAATCTTTTATTAAAACGGATGATCTGGTTTTGCCTGCGAAGATCTAATTTGCTTGTCGTCAGCACTGCGGGGTGGGTGCACAGAGCAGTTTTCTCTCTGACAAAGAAAACAGGGTCAAAATGACAGAGCCGGTTTTCTATAAAGGAAGGATTAGATAACTGGAGGCCAGCACGAGGGGACAGAACACATTTATTTCCTCTGGTTTCCTGTCCTTTAGTCTGGCTGCTGTCCCAGGTAAACAGTTAACAGGCAGATGAAGCTGCTTCAAACAACTAATTTGATCAGTAATTAGTTATGTAACTGGTTACATCATAATGTTTTGATATCGATAAAAGGAAAACAAGCGTGGATGTAGTTTTCATGAATAATCGATTGTGCTTCTCGCTTAACAAGTTTGACCTTTGCTTTTGCATCTCTGCGGTTTGACTTAAAGCAATCCAAAGTGCACAGACAGCCTTTGTTTCTCTCAATGTGAACTGGCTGTAAACAACTTTTAGTAGCTCATTGGCAAAAGAAAAAGGCAAAATGATGAGCTCCATTATCTTCTGTAAGGTCCGTAAATACAGCATTGTAATGTAGGTCAGAGTCGACAAAGAGATGTTTAACAAACCACGGCTGCATGCTCGATGTCCTGTAAAAAAAAAAATGATGGCGTTCTTGTTTCTTCTCCTCTTCAGGCGCACCAGATTTAAAAGGCAGGGCGTCCATCTTTAAGGTGCATTTGAGACCTCTGAAGTTGGACTCCAGCATCGATGCACAGGCTTTGGCCAGGAAGTTAGCGGCACTAACCCCAGGTTTTACTGGTAAGAACAACAGATGTATGTTCAGTGTCACCTATGGTTTGACTTCCTTGCAGATGCTTTTTCCGTTACATCACAGTCTAACGAGCTTCTGATCTCTCCTGGTTTGTCTCAGGGGCCGACATTGCGAGTGTGTGTAACGAGGCCGCCCTGATCGCTGCTCGTCACCTCAACCATCACATCGATATGAAGCACTTTGAGCAGGCGGTTGAGAGAGTTGTTGGAGGTAACAAGCACATTTGTGCACGTCTAAGTAATCTGGCATCAGTTGGGTTTGCTCAGTGTGATGCACCTCAATGAAGCCAGGAAATTATTGATCTGGCTTTATTCTGTCAGGATGTTATCGTAATAATTTTACATTCGGTGAGACCATATAGAGCAGGGGTGCCCAATCCTGGTCCTCGAGAGCCCCTATCCAGCATGTTTTAGATGCTTCCCTCTTCCAACACACCTGATGATCAGGATGGTTATCAGGCTTCTGCAGAGCTTGATGATGAGCTGATCATTTGAATCAGGTGTGTTGGAAGAGGGAAACATCTAAAACATGCAGGACTGTGGCTCTCGAGGACCAGGATTGGGCACCCCTGATATAGAGAATCGTTGACTGGACTCTGATAACGTCTGTCGTGCACCAATTTAAGGATGTTTTTAGCTCCGTCTGCTGTACAGAATGCTCACAGTGTAGTCTGATAGGACATCCTACTTGCTCTCAGGTCTGGAGAAGAAGAGTCAGGTGCTGCAGCGTCCAGAGAAGACCACCGTGGCGTATCATGAGGCTGGGCATGCTGTCACCGGCTGGTTCCTCGAACATGCAGACCCACTGCTGAAGGTATCACTGTCTGTGTAAATGCTGCAACAAGAATGTGTCTCTCTTTTTCTTTGCTTTCTATAATCAAAGTAGGATCTTCCCATATTAATTATAACGTACTCCAACAGGTGTCCATTGTTCCTAGAGGGAAAGGTTTGGGTTATGCGCAGTATCTACCTAAGGAGCAGTACCTGTTCACCCGGGAACAGCTGTTTGACAGGATGTGCGTGATGCTGGGTGGTCGAGTGGCTGAGCAGGTTTTCTTTCGTCAAATCACCACCGGGGCACAAGACGACCTCAGGAAGGTCACTCAGTCTGCATATGCACAGGTAATCACCACACACCAGAATAAGCTCGTACAAAGAACTTAACCGAACCAGATGTTGCTCAGAAAATGAGAAACAGAACCGTCGCTGAAACAGAAATGATTGAACTACTAGAGGATAAACTACAAATGAAAACACTGAATATTTTCATTGACTCTAAATGTTTGCTTTGTCATTTCTCTTCATGTGTCAGGTTGTACAGTTTGGAATGAACGAGGCCGTGGGCCAGGTTTCTTTTGACCTCCCTCAGCCGGGCAACATAGTCACCGAGAAACCCTACAGCGAATCTACGGCCGAGCTTATAGACCAGGAGGTCCGCTCGCTCATAGACACTGCCTTCAAACGAACGCTTGAGCTCGTCGTCGACAAAAAGGAAATGGTGGAGAAGGTGTGAACTGTTTTGTCTTTGCAGAGAGTTGTCTCAGAGATGGGGACAGCAAATCAGCTCACTGAAGTTTATGACACTACTTTGATATGAATATTTTTAGAAAGAATTGTGAATAAGATGGTTAACCTCAACTAAATCAAGTTAAGCTGCTGGTTGTGATATTATAATCGTAGTCACTGTAATTGTTAACACTACTGCTCCACAACTGTTTGATGTTTGAATATGAAACAATCAGAGATGCATCGCTGCTCTAATGTCCTGATTAAAATGCTTGTTGTTTAATATTTTTGCTCATGTGTCGTAGGTCGCAAAACGTCTTCTAGAAAAAGAGATGCTGGACAGAGCCGACATGCTGGAGCTGCTGGGACCTCGTCCCTTTCAAGAGAAGTCCTCGTATGAGGAGTTAGTCGAAGGCTTGGGTGACTTTGAAGAGGACACCTCGCTTCCCGAAGGGCTGAAGAACTGGAATAGAAACAAAGGAGGTGAAAAGTATCCGCAAAACCGACAGAACAAATCAACCTTTTACCTGTAAGTGGACATGTGGCTTTGAGGTAAATATTCCAGTGCAGCCATTTTTTTTTTGCCGAAGTGCCGCACCATCTGGTCCAGACTGCAGCCTGTTGGGGGTTCTGATAGAGGCGCGTCTCGCTGACAGCCTCCACACGAAGGACGGTGGCGCGCTGCACGGGTCTTTCATGGCCGAGATAATGCAATGTGCAATTTATTTTTTTTTATTGTAGTTTTTAACGTGAAGTTGCGGTTTCTGTCTTCTTGCTGGCGGTGCCTTCCACGGCCTTTTTCTTCCACACTCTGATCCATGAGTGCAACGACTAGATCAGTAGTCTTGGTTTGTGAAGGTAATAAGCTCACAGTGAAGAAAGAACAAAAGATTTCTGGGTTGTTTGTGTAATAGCCGGCATGCTGTGCTCGTGTCAGAAGCAGGGACATGAGTCCAGTTTTATTCTTGTTATGTTTGACTCCATTTCAGTTTGATAAATACATTTACACTGCAAGAAAGTGTAGCCCAAATATAAGATATAAACACCAACTTTGAGAAGAAAATGACTTGAAACAAGTGAAATTATCTGTTCATGCAGCAAGTAAATTCTACTTGATATTTAATGCTCAATTTAAGATTGTACTGTAACATCAAGGACTAAAAATGAGTAAATAACTTTTAAAACAAGCCAAAATTATCTGTCGTGTCTAACAAAAAAAATAAGATTTTAAAGCTTGGCAAGTCCCAGATGATTTGCAGTGTAGTCTGCGTGTTTCCAGCCATTAATCCATTGTGTTGGTGACTAAATGTGACTTCCTTTGGGGTTTTTTTTTCTTGTTTTCTGTTCTTTTTCAGATGTTTAACAGTCACATTACTCTGAGTATACTTTCTGACTGTTTAGATGTTTCTTCACACTATTGTGCATAAGGAAGCCTTGTCTCACATTTGAACCCATTTCAGTCTTCCTGCAAACCTCAACCTCCCTAAACCTGGTTGTCTCTTATTCATCAGTAAAGGCAGCTATTTTTAATTTGCCCTTAACGCTGGGAACAAATGAGCTCAGCGTGAATGAAATACAAGCTTAACAAAATCACATATTGCTTCAGTTTAAACTTCACTCTCTCATAATACTTTTAAAATGTCTTGTGTGCAGGTCATTGTGCTTTTACTGAGTGTGACTAACAGACTTAAAACAGGTTGTGTGGCTTTCTCCATCCCAACACCTTTAAACTCTCTCTGAACATTTATTAACATGACAACAAATTGTGGTTATTGAGGAAATCTTTCTTTTTTTTCCAGCCAACTGTGCGTCGATTGTTTTCTTTACTGTGAGCCAAGAAATCTTGCCGCTTCATGTTTATGAGAACCGCTCCCTACAGGGGTTATCTGTTATCTAATGGTGTTTAAAACATGCCAGTGGCTCCTCTGCTCGGTAAATAGGTTTATTTTAAACTTGAATTGATGCCTTGCAATGTAAGCAGTGTGGACTCTTGTAGAATTTTTACTCAGGATTTCCAGTAACACTTACAACCAGCACGGCATCCGGATGATGACGAACATCAGTAGATGAGGAGCGTGCTGGCTGCGTATCGATGTATATGTTTGACGGTGTTCTGTTTCTGATTGATGAATATTTCTTTTTACGTGTCAGTGATGAGTATTGATTTTATTGAGATGTGAAGACAAATGAAATGTGAGGCTGTTGTGGCTCACGACAGCAATAAACAGTTTTTATACTCCGCTGATGTGTGTTGTTTTCATTTCAGTGCTCGGTCAGCTTCTCTTCAGGAACAGTTTCTACAAATGCAAGCATACTGTAGGTACTGTTTTAACCTTATTCAGGACATTTGGGGTCTTGTGGACCTCAGGCCATTTGGTTTAGGTGACAGGTATTGTTTTATTATTTTTGAAGATTTTTTTTTAAATCTAAAAAGAGGAACGTTTGTCATGCATTTGGAACCAAAAATACGTCAACTTATCAGAAAATTTATTTAACATAGTATAAAAGTGAGCTGCAGGGTGGTGCAGTTGGTAGCACTGTTGCCTCGCAGCAAGAAGGTCGCCGGTTCGCGTCCCGGTGGGGGCACCCGGGATCTTTCTGCGTGGAGTTCGAATGTTCTCCCCCGTGCAGCGTGGGTTCTCTCTGGGTTCTCCGGCTTCCTCCCACAGTCCAAAAACATGTTGAGATTAATTAGGGTCCGAGCACCAAAGGGTGCAAATACATAATGTGCCATTTTTAAGGAAGTACCTTCCTAAGCTGTCTTTAAACACATTCAGGACACTTTTCCCACTATATACTACATCCTG